>NC_091137.1:25889730-26202900 GCF_041381155.1 Argopecten irradians | reverse complement strand
TGAAAAGTTACATCTGTATTGTAAATCAACACAATCAAATGTGTCATTCAATGAATTTTTCGGAGGGCTTTATCTTAGTATCTAACATATTGCAGTTTCACACGCCGTTATTAATGATGAACGATATTCAGCGCTCAGTGAAGGACAGGCTGTGGTAACCGGAAGTTTTCTAATACTGAAGTATTAGAGACGAGAGAAGCTTTAGTGCCATTCCGGAATTGTTTTGTAATTATCGGTAATGCCCATTCCACAGGGAGAAAACAAGTACCTTTGATACCGGAAAATTCCTTAATATGATAGATGACTGTGTATGATGATTTGACGACGGAGGCTTTAAGAAATCTTCCATTGTTGTAATTGCACGCGCAGACATTCCGACGGTGCAGTGGCGGAAGATCGACGAGCTTTCACATAGCATGGATGTCGGCAGGATTGGGGATAAATTGAAACAAGATGGGTTTGGGTTACACGAAATTCAGACAGAATAAATTTAGTCATCTGCTTTTTCCAAATTCTGGTGTTGGCATAAACTTGATATTTTGAAAATCAGTTGAATTAATTAAACACGTAAACGTGAAAGAAGATGACAAGGCTTGGGATAACGAGTGACGGCTAACTAGCACTATGGCGGACAGACCTGGGTTAACGGTTGTGACATAACAGCTATGTAACCTGTCATGTAGTCTACTTAACCTTATACATCATCACGGAAACTCGTGGTTGAGACAGGAGTGACATCCCAATGGTAAGCAAGCGATACACACTCGTCTGGCACCACCCGTCAAATAATACACTACATCATGTTCTATATCGACATAGAGTCCAAAGACCCTGGTCGGTTGGCTGTAAGACACCAATACCACAAGGTCCTGAGGAGTACTCACAGTTTACAAAAACATAGAACATTGGTTCCATAGATCATGATCAGACAATAGCTGTACATACTAACACGGTTTCGTTAATTGTTTTATCCCTACATATAGCATCAGAAAAAAAGACAATAATGTTTTTGGACCTTTCACTGTTTCCATCAATCATTTTCAAGCAATAATCAGAACAAATCAAAACAGTGTCATCAGTTGCGCCTTACCTAAATAAGCAGAAGAAAACGACCATAATATATATTGTCGAAGGCTACCTAAAGGCGTTAAAATTGTACCTGCTACCCCTATTGTATGATCGTAAAAGGCGAGTAAATTTAGGATCTTATCTTTTCTCTTCTTCCTAACTGACTTTATCCTTCCTAATGCTTCCCTTGGCACCGCCTCACTTTTGACCTTGTGTTGAGCGTTCGCCCCTGTAAGGAAGGCTCTGGGTTCTGTCCCCTGGCCGAGACACACCAAAGTCTATAATAGTGGTAGTTTCTGCTCCTGCGCTAGGTGGGGCCACTGGTTCGCCCGTTGACAGTATAATGTGACCGGGTGGGGTGTGTTGCTTGGTGTCTTCGGCGGCATGCTTCAGTGATATAGCACTATGAAAAGGGCAACAGTTCCACTATACAAGAAAACACTACATGTGTATATACCACAGTCTCCCAAAACACGCACCACGCACAACATACACGCAACACTGCATACATGGGAGGCCATCCTTACATGAACATAGCTGATAATAGGACGTTAATTAATCAAACAAACCGGATTAATCGGCGCGGAACTAACATTGCTCAGCTGTGAGTGTCTCAGGTTGGTGTTCTAAGACCATCATCGTTATTCACATCTTTCTTGGTCATTATTTAATCTATGTGACGGGATCAATTCTTCTTATTCTTCTATAAGATAGGAAGTTTCTTTGTGAAAATTCATTATGGAACGTGTTACAGGAAACCGATGGTCATATGGTGGGGATATCACAAAAATAATAATCATTCGATGTTTCTAAAAAAGGAAACACTGCTCTTTATATGCTATATATCGACTTGCATGTGACCATATATTAACCAATTAAAATATATGTAGTGGAAAACAAGAGCATATCAGATATTGAAAGTTACAAAGATCTTTACTAATTTAATCCGACATAAAGTTACATTATAAATCAATATATCCCCGTATATCTTCGATAAATAGCTAAGATGGTTGTACCAAACCAGAATGTATTAATATCTGCACAAAATCTTCTCCAATAAGCTTTGGGCACTGAACCGAAAATAGCCTATCCAAAGCTTTGATATAACAGCGTTTTAGAGTGACTTCCGGGTTCATCTGCTGGTTAGGGACAGCTCCGACACACAGAGAAAAAGGCGAATTATAAATAAAACTAATGTAATTATAATACAAGGTATATAGGGCATTGCGACGGACATCACCAGGAATGAATTATACAATACATATAACTAGGAGTTGAATCCTTATGGATGATAATATGATCTATGTGGGAGATATGATAATTTTCATGTATTTATTAAAAATAGTTTTACTATTGGCGGACTTTTGATTCGGTGAATTTGAAGAGGAACCCCCGCCTTGCTTCCAGTTGTTTTCTTATTCTATTTATCAGATTGATTTAACATCACATGCTATATATAACTATTAAACTTGTTAACTTAAATATTTGATGAATAGCAGAATTTGACAGTCGTATTTGTGATTTGACATATAAATATAGAGAAATCTCACAAGGTATGGAAGGCAACAATCCAAGGAGACCAAAGGACAGCAGTAAATATTCCGACAATACTTACATTAAGACATTGTTTTGTGTGATTTTAATTGTATTGCATCCGCATACATTGATTATACCAATTGAACTCTGAATCGTGTCAACAGTTGTCGCATTTCTCATTCTAACACGTGTTGTCCATTTCAACAACAAATTATATTTAGTTGATCCCGTGTAGTTTGTCATGTTTATATGGTAACCCGATACGCGTTACGATCGATGTTCGCATTAAATCTATTTTGCTGTTTCACAAAAGGTTCATCTCTTAAAGTTTCTGCTTATGTAGCATTCAGCGCTTCCAATCATTAGATGTTTACATCATATTACACAGTTACTTGATGCACTTATAATTACTTGTTCTTGGCAACTTTTATCCAATTACAACTTCAATTCACATACTATCTAGCACATTCTTCATCTTTTTACAATATATTTAAACCAATGCGATGGATGTTTAAGCGGAAAACAACTAGACTATTAAATGGTTATAACGGTAGCCATGATTAGCAATTGATTCGGCAATCGATTCTAAATGATATCTTGATTGATTTAGATAAGGATGTGCCGGTTGTCAGTAGACCGTGGTGTTGTATCTAGTACAAAGACCGGTTTGTCTAACCATGCATCATATGACTTGTAAAGACCATTTCTAATAACTTAACATTATCATTTCATAACGTAAAAATGAGGTCGCAGATTGTACGTCGTCTATAATATATATAATAGCGTAGATATTTCTTAAAGGCCCACCACCCCTTCGAAGCAAAACATAAAAGTTTCTTAAAAACATTAAAACATCAGAAAATATACCGATGGCCTAAGACGAGGTTACAACACCAAACATATGCAATGTTTCCTGCTTAATACATGATAACAGTGGAGTTATTTCGCTGTTTTGCCGTCTGACGCAGTGTGAGTTAACTACCGCGCGGTATTCAGAACGACGGCGGGAAACATAAGACGACCCGCGTTATGAAAATTAACATTTGATTTATTTTCATCTAATTGTTCTCCGTCTATAAAACTTACACATCATAAATGAATATGGCTGTTAATTGGACGCCAAGCCAATAAAACCACAAATATTTTCGGATTCTTAAAGCTATTTTATTTCATATCGTTTGTCTCACGGATGATGATTTAACAGTAATATATTATTCACTCTGTAACAGCGAGTCATCTACATAGATGATCTGCCCGTGTCTAGTATAGAAAATCCATTACAGAGCAGACACGATGAATCAGTAGCGTAATTAACCGGGTTTGTGCACATCTTATCTTCATTTCCGGTTCCGTTCAGCGACGGTCTATTTCCCGGACAACAGCTGATAATTAGAAGACCGGAAATGTGCAAAAAATATCGGAACAATTCCCAATGTGTTAATCAAAATTCTGACGCAGAGTATATTACCTCGTTATAGAGTTTCTCAATAAACAACGCTTATAAAATAGCACATCCGCATTCGATGGCAGAAATGAAAACTAGTGCAAAGACAGGGCAACAATGAGGAAATTAAGTTTAAATACTCTGATAGATTGTTTAAGCAGTGCCACTACGATAAGTTCAAAGTTGAAATGCTATTGAATATCTTATGCAATGTTGCAACGTAGCAATTTATTGAATAACTGAAGTGTACGTTAAATTCACTAAAACAGGCCGTTATCCAATATTTAACAGATTCCTCCATATATCTTACAAGAAATTCTGGGTTGGTCATTCTTAAAACCTACTTTTTCATGTATATGAATATATTTAAAAAAAAACCAACATCCTACTTTAGATGCGCCATTACTTTTAACCCACAACAATATTGGTCAAACCATTCTTAGTTGTTGCATGCGATAAGAGAAAGCGCTCCTAGCTCCTGTATCATTGTGTGAAGGTGGAGGTCGGCGTTTTTATTGTGGTCAATGCCCAACATTTAACGGTTATGATAATAGTAATTATTATTATTTCTTTATTTGGCTGTTCCATAATGAAGATTACATAATAATACAACATAATACATTTAAGTAGCAAAATACAGGTACCGCATACATAGGAGGCCATCCTTGAATGACCATAGCTGTTAATAGGACGTAAATTAATCAAACAAACAAAAAACAAACTATCAGTAGACTTCAACTGGAAATGTAGGATTCCTCCTAGAAGTACATATATGAATAAGGTTATAATCTGGTAAAGAGAGGAGGAAATTGCTTTATTCTGGATCAAAAACCGTACAAATATTACAATATAAATCGTATCTAAGACTTTCAGTTTTGGAGCTGTGAAGAGCTATATGTGTTATACGGTCTTTACAAAAAATACCACAAAAATGACACGACTCATATCTGTTTTTCTTAAGTTAACACATAACTGAACCATATTAGTTATCATTCTAAGATGTTCAGGATATGTGGAGTAATTAGGTTATGAATGAGCATAAATCTAGTAAAGTCTGTATCGTTTTGCATTCTGTTAAACATTGTGAATTGTTTTAAGTTATAGACAGCGATATGAACACTTGACTTCCATTGTGTATATGAAAATTTAAAAAAAAACCTACTCTAGATGCGCCATTGCTTTTAAACCACAACAATATTGGTTAAACCATTCTTAGTTGTTGTATCACGTTAAAAGAAAGGGACTGTATGGGAATGACTTTATCATTGTGTGAAAGGTGGAGGTCGACGTTTTTATTGTGGTCAATGCCCACCATTTATCGGTTATGGTAATAGTTATGTTTTCATTATCACATCGGCATCCTTTGTCTGTTTCGGTGTGCTTTGTCTCTTATAATAAGAGATATACCATTGTAATTAACTGATATCTACTATTTCTATCTAATTCCATTCGGCTTTAAAGCACAGAACGTTTATACCACATTTGTTTGTACAAACCCTAAATATGTTATGTGTACTATACAACGCGTACTTTCGTTTGCAAATAGCCAAACGAAAATCGTCAATCTATTTAGGTTGTTTCACAGTATGAAGCACGGAGAATACTTAAGTTATATTAATTACTAAATAATTAACCAAGAATTAAATCAATTGAAAACACATCTATTTTGCACGTGACTTCCGTATAACTATAATGGCGGAGTCTTGAATCTGGCATCTTACATTGTCTTTCCGCTCACAAACACGATCGAAGGCTAAACGTTAATGAAGAGTAATTATATTAAAATGGTCACATAATCACTACCAGTAACCTTGACTCTAACAGATATGCTTTATGCGGAACAGTGCATGTGTTTGGATCAAGTTTGCTCTAAGTCTTGAGTTAAATGGTAATTCACAGAAAGTCGTACAAATCAAGACTATGAGTGTCCTCTAGGAGAGCCATAGTGATTGTCATGCCATGGGACATGATTTGCATTATTTCATGATTTGCGTTATATTTTGTACAAATCAAGTTTTATACATTTCAAAGGTAAGATTACTTGAATAAGTAATCTAAACCTCCTTCCCCCCATATGAACATGTAAATATATCTTCCACTCTACATTGATATATAATTGCCAAGGAAGAAGACCCGTGACGCCTGCTTTTAAAATGCAATAAGAAACATTTGAAACGAAAACGCTTATTATGAATTTATGATTACAACGTACTAGAATTTTCGTTCCACATCAATGTTATTATGATATTATGTTATATAAGTGTAAAACGAACTATGTTTATAACGAAGTGATTTCAATGGTAGCCTGTGGTTCGCTTGGTTGTGTAGCCAATCACAATATCTCGGAAAATTTCTGGCAATATTTCTAAAAAAATTGTCGGAAAATACGGAAATTGCTCCGAGATGTTGCGATTGTCTGGTAGTTTCCTTAGGGGAGATAACTGAGACAGGAACCAGTCTTTGCTTGAAAAAAACCTACATGTATTATTTTTTACTTACACGGACACTTGTTAAATTAATACGAGGGTGTACTGAGAAATTTAACTGTTAGCAGTATCATATACAAATATATGCTAAAATTTGAACAAAATGAAGATTCTACTCAAATTATCAAAAAATAACTAAAATTCTTTAAAAAAGAATACAAACTATTGTTCTATAACATGTACACTATTGAAATCCAAATAATGATTGATGTGCGTCAAGTTAAAGGTCTAGATTCGAAACGATAAATTATTAAAATTTAAATTGAATTTTAGGTGGTACAATATAACGAGCTTGAAAGCCAGAATTCCTGGCGGAAATTGGGAAGGGAAGCGGGCCACCATGTTCTGTGTGTGATAACGAGAAGTGATGGCGAGCATTGCCTATAAATGATGAGATACACCGACAGCGGCACGGATAGGTAAATATATTTGTTCCTTATTAAGGTCTAAGAAGGAAACAAACCGAAGATATACGACTATGAAATAAAACCCGGACAAGTCTTAAAAGGCCAACACGGAATTGGACTCTAATACACTAAATCATAAAGTAATTTTATTGTTATGAAAAACAAAAATGTTATGATTTTTTGTTGTTGTCACGAACCACGAGCAGAAAATAATCGTCTTTGTAACCAGTGTCTGCAGTGGCTAATGTGATATTGTAACGACTCATTACATTGGCTGAGGGCTGAGAGACGCATTCGAATATTAAAGAGAGAAAAAACTAGTGCAAAACAATATAACATTGTACAATATCTATTATAACATTTATTTGTAAAATGAAAATGGATATGTTGCTTATATTTTTCTTTTATTCTTGTCGACTGATTCACGTACCACGTGATACCCGATATATTCAGCGGTGATGGAACGTAACTATTTGTAATCTTCCGGCTAAAATGACGTAAGCGCGGGATGTCATCTTTTGACGTCATTCCATCGCTTATTGAAACAATAGTTCCGCACAAACGTTATCGGGTATCACGTGGTGCGTGAATTAATTATTCCGATTTCCCACCCTGCATGCATGGTATCTAACGGTTACGGTGACGCATGGAAAGGGACATAACTCTCATACTAATCTACAAGTCAATATAGTATTGATACTAAAGATAATAATAGTTTAATCGTCTTATCTACTTTCGGAATTTCACTTGAAATTTTGAACACTCAACAAAAAATAATTGAAATAATCTCAAAACATCCGCAACCAAACCCCTATGTCCCAAAATTCCGTAATACCACCAGGACGAACGTCGACACACGCGGTCACCCACCGCCGCCACCATCACCATCACCATCGTCATTATCACCATAGTTCCCATCCTCCTTCGTTTACACTGATATGTTTTTATTGAAATTCAGTCAGCTTGCTGTCTTTGTTTTGAATGTTCATGCATTTTGGTTATTTCGTGGGGTGTGTGAAGGATTATCTGAGCAGAAGAATATTAGAATGGTTTACGACTGGCATTTTCAAAATGCGGAGTGATTACGTAATTAATGAGAAGAATTTTAGTCGCACACGACACCGATAATAGCGAGAAGAGCTGTTTACGACTAGGCCATCGAATTAGAGGTGAGAGCGCAGATATGATTATTTCATTTCAAAAATTTTGATTTAATTGTCCACAATCGTCTTAGCGAAAATCAAATTCTTGCGTGTGCAAATTTAAATCAACTGTTGAGAACTTGTGGGTAGTTTTGTGCATAGTAGAATTAGATGTAATTAATTACATAGCGAACCCTTGGGAGATCGCTAATACAGAAATAAGATCGGTATAGTTCAAGTTTCATACCAACCAGGGTGTGATATGCGATAAAACTATGAGAATTGTACGATTAGTAGAATAAAAGCCGCTTTTGATATTTTACAAATAATTATGGTTAAATAACCTAATTGATCCTACGGTAACACGCCATGGCTGACACGAGAAGACGACCGACGCCGCGTGCAAAAGTACATTGTTACCCTGAAAATAATCGTGGTCGTCATGAATTTGGACACTTTTCCTTCTCATAAGTTAATTATAATCAAGCATTGATGTCACTATTTTTTAATTTTATCGGGGTATAAAAAAAAATGTTTGCAAACTGTGTGAATCCGCGTAGCGGATTCTCACAAAAGTTTGCAAACAATTTTTTTTTTCATACCCCGATAAAATAAAAAAAATAGTGACATCAATACTTATAATTAATTTTATACTCTATTTGATAAAATGAAGTATGTTTAAATGTAACATTATAGTGGTTTTTCAAGGGATTCTTTTTTCCGAATCAATACGCAACGTCAATGTCTCTATTGTGACGTCACGATAACGTCGGGGTTTCGCGCCATTCTCGGATTTTTTTTTTCATAGTGGTATGCAAAAAAAATATTGGCCAATCAGAAAGCCAGATTTGGTATGAAAAATATATAATTAATTTTTCTTTGTTTTCATACCAAATCTGGCTTTCTGATTGGCCAATATTTTTTTTGCATACCACTATGAAAAAAAAATCCGAGAATGGCGCGAAACCCCGACGTTATCGTGACGTCACAATAGAGACATTGACGTTGCGTATTGATTCGGGAAAAAGAGTCCCTTGAAAAAACACTGTAATGTTACATTTAAACATACTTCATTTTATCAAATAGAGTATAAAATTAATTATAAGTATTGATGTCACTATTTTTTAATTTTATCGGGTTATGAAAAAAAAATTGTTTGCAAACTTTTGTGAGAATCCGCTACGCGGATTCACACAGTTTGCAAATAATTTTTTTCATACCCGATAAAATAAAAATAGTGACATCAATGCTTAAAGAAAAATTAATTATTTAAGCATTGAAGTCACTATTTTTCAATTTCATCGGGTTATGAAAGAAATTTTGTTTGCAACGGATTCTCACAAAAGTTTGCAAACAAAATTTATTTCATACCCCGATGAAATTAAACAATAGAGTACTTCAATGCTTATAATTAATTTTCCAGGCTACTTTATAAAATGAAATACGTTTACACGTACGATTCCATTAATCTTTTCCAAGGGATTATTTTTCCAAATCAATACGCAACGTCAATGTTTCTATTGTGACGTCACGATAACGTCGGGATTTCCGCGCCATTCTCGGATTTTTTTTTTCATCGTGGAATGAAAAAATTGAATAGGCCAATCAGAAAGCCAGTAACAAAAAGAAAATTAATTATTAATAAATGAACGTATTTCAAAACGCTTTCAAATTGTTTAAATATGATATAAATACGATATATCACTATCAGAAGTAACTTACTATCGTCAATTTCGGTCTAATAATGTACAGTAATATCAGAATATACGTTGCACACTGTGTCGTTATCGAAATTCGAATACACGACGGAGAAAGGAAGGCAGTTATCGCCTCGTATGGTGTGATACCTTTATTTTGTATCACGCTTAGTGGATATAAAAAGGATGGTGTGACAGATGTAAACAAGGCGTTATAGTATATTTGGGATAATAACAGTAAAAGACGGTCTGAGGAAGTAGTAGTCCCGGCAAACTCTCTATTTTGAAGCGTTTACAGGGTGGATAACATTACACGAGTACGCACGATTGCGTTGAAGGCACATGCATTTCGCTCTAGGAATGCTCATCTTGCCGTCTCCTGGTGTGTCTGCAGCCATATCTACGCTAGAGAGACCAACAGTTCTGATACTTCCCGTCCTTGTACCAGTCAGTAGAACTATGGCAATACGTAATGAAGTACGGTAGAACTGACGGGGTGACACGAAGGGAAGTAACTCTGATATGTCAGAATGTCGTGTGTTTGCTTACAGAACTTCAGGAGAATGGAAACCATCATAACAGTTTCATTGGGTCTTTCAACTAGCTTACAAAGTGGCCGTGTCTGTACATTATCTTCAAATAAAACAAAATCAAAAAAACTCATCGGTCCGTGTAGATCAATGTTTTAGTGATAATCATAGCAGATACTACTTTCGACCTAACGGTCCTGTTACTGCTTTATTAGCGAACCAGGCTTACAAAACTAATGTGCTTACGGCATTGTTCATACTCTAAAGTCTTGTGTTATAACAGACCTTATTTAATCAAGCGGTTCATAATAACACGTATAGCCTAAAGATTAATATATTCTGTACCCAGTTCTGTATGAATTTAATGTGAACGTATAGTGTACGTGGTGTAGTGTACGTGGTACGCACACATGCACATTATATAAGTACACACGTACGTATTCTGAAGGTTAAAATAAACCAGATGTGAACCTGTATACAAATGTACTCTAAAACCTACGCCCAATGCTGTATAAAGTACAAGCGCAGATATACCATCAAAAGAAAATATCTAAAATAATGATAGGGTTTGTTAGCTATGGTCTCAGACGAACTTCTATAAACCGTATTAAATAAGATGTTAGGCGGTGGCGGGTGAAGACACGGACCACCTGGGAGGGTGACGAATGGCCACGCCCGACCTACTTTGTATGTTACGGTTTGTTAGCCAAGCAAAGAATATTTCTCGGTTGGTAATAGCACAGGGACCTGGCACGAAAAAATTTAACCAATATAGTATACATATATATATTATAGTATCAAGGGTATGAACTCGGCGGTCGAGAAAAACGAACCTATTTTCTTAAACCGTGATTATTTTAATAAATGGGTTCTATACAACATTGACGGATATCTTACCTTAAAGAGAAATAATTTATCTTTCCATTGAGTGCTTGATGAACAAAATTGGCAAAGTATTGACGAAGTTATGGCTTGATGAATCGGGAAATTTGCTAAAAATATGCTAGGTAGACATTTCCCTGTCCGGTCGAAATGTCGTCTCGGCTCTAATGGGTACCTCAAAAACCAAGCCAAAATCACAAAATCTACGCTTGTGGTGGTAAACAGTACCCATAACTGTGTTCATC
Source organism: Argopecten irradians (assembly GCF_041381155.1). Classification (NCBI taxonomy): domain Eukaryota; kingdom Metazoa; phylum Mollusca; class Bivalvia; order Pectinida; family Pectinidae; genus Argopecten; species Argopecten irradians. The sequence goes on along the minus strand of NC_091137.1, from coordinate 26,191,463 downwards.
CACAATCTCCTTTGGAGGTGTCATGACCCGTACTTTGTAGAAACTCCATTTAAACATCGTGTAGCTCACTTACTTTAACCGTCACCGCCATGTTCATTTTTCTCTCGGAACGCTTCTCAACTTTACATATCGTGACTACATTATGCAAATTATGTAATGTTGTGCTTGTGTGTAAACTCGAGATGCGTTCCGAGAGAAAAATGAACATGGCGGTGACGGTTAAAGTAAGTGAGCTACACGATGTTTAAATGGAGTTTCTACAAAGTACGGGTCATGACACCTCCAAAGGAGATGTGGATGAACACAGTTATGGGTACTGTTTACCACCACAAGCGTAGATTTTGTGATTTTGGCTTGGTTTTTGAGGTACCCATTAGAGCCGAGACGACATTTCGACCGGACAGGGAAATGTCTACCTAGCATATTTTTAGCAAATTTCCCGATTCATCAAGCCATAACTTCGTTCAATACTTGGCCAATTTTGTTCATCAAGCACTCAATGGAAAGATAAATTATTTCTCTTTAAGGTAAGATATCCTTCAATGTTGTATAGAACCCATTTATTAAAATAATCACGGTTTTAAGAAAATAGGTTCGTTTTTCTCGACCGCCGAGTTCATACCCTTGATACTATAATATATATATATGTATACTGTTAGTTAAAAAAATCGTGCCAGGTCCCTGTGGGTAATAGAATAATATATCTACTGATGTCACATATGATTATGAAGTACAAGGATAACTAAATACAGGCTTTTGATACAAAACATATTATAATGAATTTTAACACCAACAGACGTCATTCTATCATCAAACCCGGGCACTATCATGACTTCATTATTTACGCCAAGTAATGGGCATCAATGTAAGCGTAAATGTAACATTGGCGTTAAATCTGACGTCAAAACTTCATCATAAGATACTGTACACAGTTTGTTAGTGACCTTATACGGTAGAAAATGATACATGTTCTTTTAGACCAAATATCAAAGAACAGATGATCACCGATCTCGGCCATTTTTTGTCTGTCGTCTCCGATTTGATACAAGCTATCTGATTGACTACTAGGAGCGAGTGGGCCAATCAGATATCTTATAACAAATCGGAGACGACAGACACAAAATGGCCGAGATCGGTGATCATCTGTTCTGCATGACAATAAATGGAGCGTTGGGATCGCTAAGGGATACTTATGTGCATGTGCATTTTTTATAAGTAAGTGAGTTTATATTGAGGATCTGCACTTAAAGGGTTGCATTCGTTGAATAGATGGCGATTTTAGTCGGTCTGTGCTCATTAGGGAATCGTGACCTGGGGATGTAGCGTGTACTTTTCCGACTAACGATTTTTACACAAATCCTCGTAATTCGACTTTCGATATGAAATAAAATTCGCCCATAATTCCATCATATCATATACCATAGTGACCAGTAAGGAATTGTCTTCAATGTAAGCTAAAAATATTCAGATCGGTTGATTTTTGTGGTGTTCAGAGCATTTTAAAATTAATTACCCCATTTTCTGGAAATGAGATACAGGGCTAAGTAAACAACCTTTCAGTATTTTTAGTTTTTTTTTTGTTTTTTTTTTCGCGCATCGTTAACCTGTGCGCTAAGCGTTTCTTGGTCGCATCTTGTCGCTGATGACGTTAGGGGCAAAGAACGATAACTGTATCCACCGAAGTAAAAGTTTTTAATAACATAATACGATTATACTGAACAAAAGACCTTTATTTTTTATATCAGATATGTAGGTTATATCGAAAATCTTTGATGTGCATGTTAATTATAAGAATAATGATGGCTACAGGACGTCACCCAGAAGAACTCAATGCTTGGGCAATGAAGTTCACGAGCGTAATGTTATGAACCCGATTATTATCTTGGTGTGAAAACTGTTTATCCGATAGACATAAAAAATTGTATTTTACGGTACTTCTTCTGAGACACATACTATTAAGGCAGGTGTACCTCAAGGTCCAATTATATTAATGATATAGTAAAAGATATCAATTGTAAAATTAAATTGTTTGCCGATGACACTGCCTTGTATATAATAGTTGATAATCCTACATTTGCTGTTGAGACTATTAATTATGACCTTTTAAAGATACACGCATGGGCAAACCAATGGTTAGTACGTTTTAATCCAGAAAAAAAACAGAATCATTATTAATAACTAGGAAAACAACACAAAGACACTACGACCCAATAACTATGAATAATATACTAATGTATCAAATGCAAAATCCTACAAACATTTAGAAGTTGTATTCAATGAAGATGGTACATGGAAAAATCACATAGATTATATTTTAAAAAAAGTTTCTCCAAGGATAGGTGTCTTAAGAAGTTTATGATATACTCTAGATAGGAACTCTCTCCAAACTATATACTTTTCATGTATAAGACCGATTCTAGAATATTCTGATTTTGTATGGGACAACCTACCAAATTATATATACCAAAATCTAGAAATATACAATTGGAAGCAGCAAGAATATGTATCATGGGAAAACTCCAGATTATCTATCACGTATAATTCCAAATAAGGTATCAGAAGGTCATATGTATAATACTAGACATTCAGACAATTTACAGCTACTAAATTGCAAAACACAATTTTATAAAGATTCTTTTTAAATTCTTCAATTAAGTTATGGAGTTCATTACCTGTAGAAATTCGTGAAAATCCGTCTATTGACATAATTAAACGCTTTTTGCAAAAAAGTATAAATAAACCCCCTTTATATTTTAACTCCGGAGTTAGAAATCTTCAAATTTTACACACTCGCTTAAGACTAAAATGTAGTGGTCTCAAACAACATTTATATATAAGAAACTTAGAAGATAGTCCACTTTGTACCTATGGTTTAGTCGAAACTAATCATCATTTTTATTATCATGTTCTAACTATACTATAATTAGACAAAATACACTACATCAATTAGATATAGTTCTTACCGAAAAAACTTTATTTGAGGAGATGATAGCTATTCAATACAAAAAAACGAAGAAATATTTCTAGCAGTACATACCTATATCAAACTAAGTAAACGATTTTGTTGAAGTGGAATTTCATTAGTGTTGTTAATACTGGCTGTTTATTAATAACACTTTATACCAAATCTTAATAGAACTATGAATCCAATTTTCTTATATTGTAATCACCACATGTATGTTCATCGTATGTATTTATCTTGTATTCCCCACATGTTTCTATGTACACATATTTTTCTGCGTTAAACTTTCTTTATACTATCTTGTAAAAGGTGTTTCCAGTGCCGAACATTCCTCTGGCTTGGTATTTCAGGGAAAGGAATTTATAAAAGCTCTAAGCTTGTTTTCCGATCCCGAAATGTGTTTATTTACTGTATTATTTGTATAATTATATGAATAATATACTGTTTAAAGTTGTATGGTCTATCACTTTCGCTCTTTTTGTCATAGTGAAAACTGTTTAAGTGTTATACATATTTTTCTCCGTTTCTCTGGGTTTTAAACTTTCTAATTTTACCACTTTTTATAAAGTTACAGCACTGAAAGTATTTTTAATTATAAAAGTAAAAAATCTTTTTAACGTGTACACGTGAAAAATAGGCTCGAAAGAGGCCGAATCATTCCGAACTCTTCCGAACATCGTCGCGACAATCTCGAAGTAACACGAGAGTTGTTAAACCAAGAGAAATGTCAACTATATTTCGTAAACAAAACATGTGGTCGACCTCAGCAGACTGGATTTACAAAGAAATTAATTCTCGCACATTACAATATTTGATACACACATTATTGAATGACGGCAATGTGTGAATTTGATGTTTCAAATACTCGCTCTATGGACATATACCAGCACGATTTGCTAATTTTAGCTAGAAGGAAAACGTAAACAAACTCATGTGTGCTTACGCTAGTTACAATGTACCTGGATCACCACGTGCAGGACGTGTGGACGTCAGTCACGTGATACGATTCGGAATTCCGGCAAAACCCGAAGGTACTGAACATGGCGGTGATTGAAGGCGTTTTATTCAAAACCAGGAATATATGATCCCTAGATTTCGGCTCTCTTATAGGCTGACATATGGTTTTGGGGAGCTAAATCATCAAGATACATGTCCATGTTCAAATATCAAATGTTAAAACGACATATCGTTTCAGTGAAAATTACAAGAAATACAACTTTAAACTAAACCCGATTATGACGTCACAAAAGACTCGTTACTTCTAAAAATGAAAACACGTTGCCAATATGCTAATGAAGAACCCCACTTGCCCATGTATTAGCTTATTAGAATAGTGAACAATCAGATGATATATATTTTTGCAACTTATTTTAATATGATATGTATTACAATTATCAATTATTTTGAATCCCACAATAAATCTAACTCTTTATTAACAAAAATATCGCAACATAGTTAGAACATAAATCCATTACTCTGCGTTTAATTTGTTTGTTTGCTTGTTTGATTAATTAACGTCCTATTAACAGCTATGGTCATGTAAGGACAGCCTCCCATGTATGCGTCGTGTTGCGTGTATGTTGTGCGAGGTGCATGTTTTGGGAGACTGCGGTATATTCATGTTGTGTTTAAGTCTACTTGCACTGATATTGTATTTGTATAACCGATATTTTAGGTGACAATATTTGATAGTTTCATTGTATGACGTATATTTTACGTAATTGACTTCAAACTGACGTCAATCTGAGGACCAGTTCCTGCTAGGAATATTTTCGCGTATCCGCGGAATATTTACGTTCTACAGTGAAACTTGATTTCACGAAACGGTAAGACATTAATGACTAGATGTAGTATGTTAATGTACTATTGATAGAACAAAAATAGTTCTTAAAATATTACCAGTATTCGGGTTTTTTTTAAAAATAAATCATGGAAAACAAAACAACTTTAACATCTACTGTATATGTTTGACGAATTTCCTTTTAACGAGAGAGACAAATATCAATCGGAAATTCAGAAACAAATTACGTCGAAGTTACAACATGATTGGTTCATTAAAACCGTGATGATATGACTGAAAGACCCGATAAGCTTTGATACTCTGTGCCAGCGTTATTGGTAAATCTAATATATGGGTTGTATGGCTATATCGGAGAGTAGGAGCAGGAAACGTCCAATTTAGCTCAACAATTCCGTCTGTGGAAAGACACGGGGTACACAGGATTAACATGTAACTGGAATAGTGGAGGAAACATTTATTATCAAAATGAAATAAACGGTTCAAGTTATCTAGATGTAAATCTGAAACCGTACACTAATTTTCTCCGACAATATTTGGATAACTTTAACGTATAGCTCACATCTGCATACTTTCTGCATCTGCTCTGCACAGATGCACTGAGTGACCGCATCACAAGGCTGTATAAGCATGCCAACATATCAAATATATCCTTATGTATATATACATTACAAAACATATACAGTTGCTTGAAAAGTGTGAGAGGTTATCAATATATATGATCTAAGCGGCAGAATCAAGGGTTATCATTATTCATGATCTAAGCGGCAGTATTTATATAGGTTGGTTGAGGATGTAGGTGAAATCAGACCGTGAGGGTCATCGAGTACACAGCTGTTCCCTACCCTGACACACATACGTGTATATTGTATGTATGAAGTAATTCAAACGTATATAAGCCAAATTACGTCACGTTAATCGGCATACACACGCCACGTGGCGATACCTGATCCAGCTATAGGCGTGCGATAAAGCTTTTTCTCACACTTTCATTTGATTAAAACATAAATCTAATTTTATCAGAACCTTTTGTTTTTTTATAAAGACAAACATATAATGTGTGATCAAAGATATAAGTTTCTTTTCTATGTGTTTGGTTACTTACAATTACTTCTTTTCCATAATCTTGCAAATTACCGACACGACACAGTTGATTTCATAATGAGTCTCACTTTACACACCATTTTTATGTAAATAATGGTGATTGACAAAATCGATTTTAAACACCAAATGAAGAACTTCTGATACTATATGAATAATGAAAACTAGTTTTATTTGCTAAAGGCTCTGTACTTCTCATCTCTTGGAATTTACAATGGAGTGAATGGTTCTTAACTTCAAGAGGAATTTAAACACCACCACAGCATAAAGTGGTACTAATACATGGGGTCCGACCTCAGAGACACCAACACTCGGCACCGGCGTGAAATGTCCCGTAATAAAGAATGGTATCAACTCAGCTTCATTGTAACACAATCACTACCACAACATTGAATTATATCACAAGCAAGAAGCCTTGTCTTAAAATCGTCAAACTATCACCAAACTATAAAATAGTACTAATGTTAGGAGTCAGGATGCCAAAATGAAACAAGAGCAAACCAAGGAACATTAATCGTATTACTGAATTATTCTTCCTCAAAGAAACAACGTAGCAACGCGACCGCAACGCCATGTGATTGTCACCAATACTGCAACGCCATGTGATTGTCATCAATACTACAACGCCATGTGATTGTCACCAATACTACAACGCCATGTGATTGTCACCAATACTACAACGCCATGTGATTGTCATCAATACTACAACGCCATGTAATTGTCACCAATACTACAACGCCATGTGATTGTCACCAATACTACAACGCCATGTGATTGTCATCAATACTACAACGCCATGTGATTGTCACCAATACTACAACGTCATGTGATTGTCACCAATACTACAACGCCATGTGATTGCCATCAGTACTACAACGCCATGTGATTGTCACCAATACTACAACGCCATGTGATTGTCACCAATACTACAACGCCATGTGATTGTCATCAGTACTACAACGTCATGTGATTGTCACCAATACTACAACGCCATGTGATAGCCATCATTACTACAACTCATGTGATTGTCATCAATACTACAACGCCATGTGATTGTCACCAATACTACAACGTCATGTGATTGTCACCAATACTAAAACGCCATGTGATTGTCATCAATACTACAACGCCATGTGATTGTCATCAGTACTACAACGCCATGTGATTGTCACCAATACTACAACGCTATGTGATTGCCATCAGTACTACAACGTCATGTGACTGTCATCAGTACTACAACGTCATGTGATTGTCACCAATACTAAAACGCCATGTGATTGTCATCAATACTACAACGCCATGTGATTGTCACCAATACTACCACGCCATGTGATTGTCACCAATACTACAACGCCGTGTGATTGCCATCATTACTACAATGCCATGTGATTGTCATCAATACTACAACGCCATGTGATTGTCACCAATACTACAACGCCATGTGATTGCCATCAGTACTACAACGCCATGTGATTGTCACCAATACTACAACACTACAACGCCATGTGATTGTCACCAATACTACAACGCCATGTGATTGCCATCAGTACTACAACGCCATGTGATTGTCACCAATACTACAACGCCATGTGATTGTCACCAATACTACAACGCCATGTGATTGCCATCAGTACTACAACGCCATGTGATTGTCACCAATACTACAACACACCGCCATGTGATTGTCACCAATACAACAACGCCATGTGATTGTCACCAATACTACAACGCCATGTGATTGTCACCAATACTACAACGCCATGTGATTGCCACCAGTACTACAACGCCATGTGATTGTCATCAATACTACAACGCCATGTGATTGTCACCAATACTACAACGCCATGTGATTGTCACCAATACTACAACGCAATGTGATTGTCACCAATACTACAACGCCATGTGATTGTCACCAATACTACAACGCCATGTGATTGTCACAATACTACAACGCCATGTGATTGTCATCAATACTACAACGCCATGTGATTGTCACCAATACTACAACGCCATGTGATTGTCACCAATACTACAACGCCATGTGATTGCCATAGTACTACAACGCCATGTGATTGTCACCAATACTACAACGCCATGTGATTGTCACCAATACTACAACGCCACGTGATTGTCACCAATACTACAACGCCATGTGATTGTCACCAATACTACAACGCCATGTGATTGTCACCAATACTACAACGCCATGTGATTGTCACCAATACTACAACGCCATGTGATTGTCATCAATACTACAACGCCATGTGATTGTCACCAATACTACAACGTCATGTGATTGTCACCAATACTACAACGCCATGTGATTGTCACCAATACTACAACGCCATGTGATTGTCACCAATACTACAACGCCATGTGATTGTCACCAATACTACAACGCCATGTGATTGTCACCAATACTACAACGCCATGTGATTGTCACCAATACTACAACGCCATGTGATTGTCACCAATACTACAACGCCATGTGATTGTCACAATACTACAACGCCATGTGATTGTCACCAATACTACAACGCCATGTGATTGTCACCAATACTACAACGCCATGTGATTGTCACCAATACTACAACGCCATGTGATTGTCACCATACTACAACCCATGTGATTGCATACACACAACGCCATGTGATTGTCACCAATACTACAACTCCATGTGATTGTCACCAATACTACAACGCCATGTGATTGTCATCAGTACTACAACGCCATGTGATTGTCACCAATACTACAACGCCATGTGATTGTCACCAATACTACAATGCCATGTGATTGTCATCAGTACTACAAACCCATGTGATTGTCACCAATACTACAACGCCATGTGATTGCATCAGTACTACAACGCCATGTGATTGTCACCAATACTACAACGCCATGTGATTGTCATCAATACTACAACGCCATGTGATTGTCACCAATACTACAACGCCATGTGATTGTCACCAATACTACAACGCCATGTGATTGCCATCAGTACTACAACGCCATGTGATTGTCACCAATACTACAACGCCATGTGATTGTCACCAATACTACAACGCCATGTGATTGTCACCAATACTACAACGCCATGTGATTGTCACCAATACTACAACGCCATGTGATTGTCACCAATACTACAACGCCATGTGATTGTCACCAATACTACAACGCCATGTGATTGTCACCAATACTACAACGCCATGTGATTGTCACCAATACTACAACGCCATGTGATTGTCATCAGTACTACAACGCCATGTGATTGTCACCAATACTACAACGCCATGTGATTGTCACCAATACTACAACGCCATGTGATTGTCACCAATACTACAACGCCATGTGATTGTCACCAATACTACAACGCCATGTGATTGTCACCAATACTACAACGCCATGTGATTGTCACCAATACTACAACGCCATGTGATTGTCACCAATACTACAACGCCATGTGATTGTCACCAATACTACAACGCCATGTGATTGTCACCAATACTACAACGCCATGTGATTGTCATCAATACTACAACGCCATGTGATTGTCACCAATACTACAACGCCATGTGATTGTCACCAATACTACAACGCCATGTGATTGTCACCAATACTACAACGCCATGTGATTGCCATCAGTACTACAACGCCATGTGATTGTCACCAATACTACAACGCCATGTGATTGCCATCAATACTACAACGCCATGTGATTGTCACCAATACTACAACGCTTGCCATCAGTACTACAACGCCATGTGATTGTCACCAATACTACAACGCCATGTGATTGTCACCAATACTACAACGCCATGTGATTGTCACCAATACTACAACGCCATGTGATTGTCACCAATACTACAACGCCATGTGATTGTCACCAATACTACAACGCCATGTGATTGTCACCAATACTACAACACTACAACGCCATGTGATTGTCATCAGTACTACAACGCCATGTGATTGTCACCAATACTACAACGCCATGTGATTGTCATCAGTACTACAACGCCATGTGATTGTCACCAATACTACAACGCCATGTGATTGTCACCAATACTACAACGCCATGTGATTGTCACCAATACTACAACGCCATGTGATTGTCATCAATACTACAACGCCACGTGATTGTCACCAATACTACAACGCCATGTGATTGTCACCAATACTACAACGCCATGTGATTGTCACCAATACTACAACGCCATGTGATTGTCACCAATACTACAACGCCATGTGATTGTCACCAATACTACAACGCCATGTGATTGCCATTAGTACTACAACGCCATGTGATTGTCACCAATACTACAACGCCATGTGATTGTCACCAATACTACAACGCCATGTGATTGTCACCAATACTACAACGCCATGTGATTGTCACCAATACTACAACGCCATGTGATTGTCACCAATACTACAACGCCATGTGATTGTCACCAATACTACAACGCCATGTGATTGTCACCAATACTACAACGCCATGTGATGTTCACCAATACTACTACAACGCCATGTGATTGTCACCAATACTACAAGCCATGTGATTACAAACGTCACGTGATTGTCACCAATACTACAACGCCATGTGATTGTCACCAATACTACAACGCTTGCCATCAGTACTACAACGCCATGTGATTGTCACCAATACTACAACGCCATGTGATTGTCACCAATACTACAACTCCATGTGATTGTCACCAATACTACAACGCCATGTGATTGTCATCAGTACTACAACGCCATGTGATTGTCACCAATACTACAACGCTTGCCATCAGTACTACAACGCCATGTGATTGTCACCAATACTACAACGCCATGTGATTGCCATCAGTACTACAACGCCATGTTATTGTCACCAATACTACAACGCTTGCCATCAATACTACAACGCCATGTGATTGTCACCAATACTACAACGCCATGTGATTGTCACCAATACTACAACGCCATGTGATTGTCACCAATACTACAACGCCACGTGATTGTCATCAGTACTACAACACCACGTGATTGTCACCAATACTACAACGCCATGTGATTGTCACCAATACTACAACGCCATGTGATTGTCACCAATACTACAACGCCATGTGATTGTCATCAGTACTACAACGCCATGTGATTGTCACCAATACTACAACGCCATGTGATTGTCACCAATACTACAACGCCATGTGATTGTCATCAGTACTACAACGTCACGTGATTGTCACCAATACTACAACGCCATGTGATTGTCACCAATACTACAACGCCATGTGATTGTCACCAATACTACAACGCCACGTGATTGTCATCAGTACTACAACACCACGTGATTGTCACCAATACAACAACGCCATGTGATTGTCACCAATACTGCAACGCCATGTGATTGTCACCAATACTACAACGCCATGTGATTACCATCATTACTACAACGCCATGTGATTGTCACCAATACTACAACGCCATGTGATTGCCATCAGTACTACAACGCCATGTGATTGTCACCAATACTACAACGCCATGTGATTGTCACCAATACTACAACGCCATGTGATTGCCATCAGTACTACAACGCTATGTGATTGTCACCAATACTACAACGCCATGTGATTGCCATCAGTACTACAACGCCATGTGATTGTCACCAATACTACTACGCCATGTGATTGTCACCAATACTACAACTCCATGTGATTGTCACCAATACTACAACGCCATGTGATTGTCACCAATACTACAACACCACGTGATTGTCACCAATACTACAACGCCATGTGATTGTCACCAATACTACAACGCCATGTGATTGTCACCAATACTACAATGCCATGTGATTGTCATCAGTACTACAACGTCACGTGATTGTCACCAATACTACAACGCCATGTGATTGTCACCAATACTACAACGCTTGCCATCAGTACTACAACGCCATGTGATTGTCACCAATACTACAACGCCATGTGATTGTCACCAATACTACAACGCCATGTGATTGTCACCAATACTACAATGCCATGTGATTGTCATCAGTACTACAACGTCACGTGATTGTCACCAATACTACAACGCCATGTGATTGTCACCAATACTACAACGCTTGCCATCAGTACTACAACGCCATGTGATTGTCACCAATACTACAACGCCATGTGATTCTCACCAATACTACAACGCCATGTGATTGTCACCAATACTACAATGCCATGTGATTGTCATCAGTACTACAACGCCATGTGATTGTCACCAATACTACAACGCCATGTGATTGTCACCAATACTACAACGCTTGCCATCAGTACTACAACGCCATGTGATTGTCACCAATACTACAACGCCATGTGATTGTCACCAATACTACAACGCCATGTGATTGTCACCAATACTACAACGCCATGTGATTGTCATCAGTACTACAACGCCATGTGATTGTCACCAATACTACAACGCCATGTGATTGTCACCAATACTACAACGCTTGCCATCAGTACTACAACGCCATGTGATTGTCACCAATACTACAACGCCATGTGATTGTCACCAATACTACAACGCCATGTGATTGTCACCAATACTACAACGCCATGTGATTGTCACCAATACTACAACGCCATGTGATTGTCACCAATACTACAACGCCATGTGATTGCCATCAATACTACAACGCCATGTGATTGTCACCAATACTACAACGCCATGTGATTGCCATTAGTACTACAACGCCATGTGATTGTCACCAATACTACAACGCCATGTGATTGTCACCAATACTACAACGCCATGTGATTGTCACCAATACTACAACGCCATGTGATTGACACCAATACTACAACACCACGTGATTGTCACCAATACTACAACGCCAAGTGATTGTCGCCAATACTTCATTACACACCGAACGGTACTTCTATGTGCCCTGCAGGTAGGGCGTTGGAATTGTACCTGCTGCCCCTATTGCATGATCGTAAAAGGCGACTAAATTTAGGATCTTATCTTTTCTCTCCTTCCCAACTGACATTATATTTCTTAATGCCTCCCTCGGCATCGCCTCACTTTTGGCCTTGAGTTGAGCGTTCGCCTCTGTGAGGAAGGCTCTGGATTCTGTCCCCTGGCCGATATACACCAAACTCTATAATAGTGGTAGTTTCTGCTCCTGCTTAACGCTCAGCAAATAGCGATTGGGACGACTGGTTCACCCGTTGTCAGTATAATGTGACCGGGTGGGGTGTGTTCCTTGGTGTCTTCGGCGGCATGCTTCAGTAATATAGCACTATAAAAAGGGCAACAGTTCCGCTATACAAGAAGACACCACACGAACATACCGCAGTTTCCAAAAACACGCACCTCGCACTTCCACACGCTACACACTGCATACATGGGAGGCCGTCCATACATGACCCTAGCTGTTAATAGGACATTGAAATAATCAAACAAACAAACAAACAAAAACCAAGGTATTTCTATAGTGAAAGCTGCCCAGCCTCACAGGTTAACGGACTTCTTTATTAAAATACATAATTTTGAAAACTGGTTGAATGAACAGACTATGTTATCATCAACAGTTATACCAATTAAGGACGGCCTCCCGTATATGCTACGTGTTGCATGTGTGAAGCGTGTGAAGTGTGTGTTGTGGGAGACTGTAGTTTGTTCGTTTTGTGACTCTTCGTTATAGCAGAATTCTTACCTTTTTCATCTGAAGCACATTCCACCTGGTTACATTATACTGACAACGGACAAACCAGTCGTCCCACTCCCTTTATGAGTGCTAAACAGGATCAAAGACATTGGACGAAAACAAGATTCAAAACCTGCTGCGAAGTCGTATTATAAAAGTGAATGACACTTTATTGAGAGTTTGTTAATGACGTCCGACAAATATGACATCTGCGACAGACCGACGGTCAGATGAAGACATCAAAGAACAATGGCTTGAATAGTGAAATTTCATGAAAAGTCTATTAAAATAAATACAGTTTGCTGTGTATTTGTATATGATTGAAGAAAAATAATCAACAAAATAAAAAGAGGAATCGACAGCAAATGTTTCTTTTTTCATTCCTACTCGCTTTAAACAATATTTGTTATAAAATCGTATAATTTTTCTTAGAAACTAGTAGTCAATGTCACATGGATGTTTATTAGACTGTTTCAGTCCAGGAAAGAAAAAGAAAAAGGATGTTTGGGAGAAATAAAGTTATTTAAAGCTAACACGCCTGTCATACTTCCCTTACTGATTCCTCGAGTAAAGTTCTAGGCATCAGATACCTCCTGATATATGGATGAAGCCACCAGGCTGGGGTCCCATTAGGGTACTTGTAAGGCTGCGCGTGTCACCATTACTGGCAGCTGAGGTGACGCTGAGATAGAAAGCATTTGATAAAACAGAAGAAACAATACATACGGCTCTCTCGGGCCCTATTACTCTGTATGTACCATGTTACACAAGGGGCTCCGAAAATACATTTACTACTTGTAATCTAAATGTTTATTATACCAATCTTGACCTATCCTAGCTGTCTGTAACACCAGATACTTAACCCTGTCACTCATCATTTTAAGGAAGATTAAACAATGGTGTTTCATCAATGAAATGTTGGAATTTGTCACTGTCAATCTTTGATAGATATTTTTGCAGTCAAACCTTGTAAGTGATACATGGTATCCAAGTATTCGCGTTACGTAAGCTCACATGTGTTGTGCCATTAATAAGATACCTCGAAATAATTAAGTCCTTAAAGTTTTACGGATTTGAATTATAGTCTAATGTATAAATTATAAACGTCCCTAAAACGGTATGACATATAGAGGATATTCCTTGTTTCCTGATGGATACCAGATATGTTTCGTCGAGTGAGGTGAAAACTTTCATGAAAGTATCAAAGTACCCACCTCGCGAGATGTAATATAACTGGTATTCATCAAGAAACAATAAATATTCTATCGATTATATTTGTTTTCTCTCTTTCATTTACAGAGGAGCATCACTCCTAGTTCCGCCAAAGGTTATTCCGCCATTGCATTTTACAGAGTTATTTGCCCTTGCGATTATTACGTCGTATTTTTGTGAGAATACCGTCATATATCTTCACCAAAATATGACGTCATTTTTGTCCACAAACAATTATAGTGATATTTTCACTGTCAATGCTGCAATCCGTTTGATCAAAAGCGAGTGAAAATATAAAAATTGATATTGAAATTTTCACTGGAGTTAAGTATATCGCTTTTATGTTCACCGTAAAAACGTATATTTCACTCCGAAAAATGTAATAATAATCGATAAATTTAGGTATGCTTGAATGGTACACTCGCACATTTGTATTTGTTCATTCATAGAATACAAATCTTTTATTGGCAACATGATAATGCTTTTCTGAAATTTTAGCTATCTATTTTTGTGAGTTCTAACCAATATGAGATTTTCATCGCATACGCGACGTATTGTTTTGTTTACTCGAATGTTTCATTATTCCAGATCGCTGAGGGGATCAATATTTAATCGGTGACATGATTGATATCTGAGCGGCGCCTAGTCCGAGGCGCGCCAAGTCTCCTTGGTGAAGTGCTGACATACGTTCTGCTCATTTTGTAGACTGTTATACGGTCGCTGGACTATGTAAAGAAGAAATCTGAACACAAAACATTATTATCTACAAGTACAGAGAAATGCCGGAAGGAGCAGCAGTGCCTTTAATGTCACTGATGCTGACAATATCGAGTATCGACCCACGAGAACGGCAAAAATAAGAAGAAAATGTTATTTGTGTCACTATATTCTACATAATTATGTAGCAGGTCACATTGTCATCATATCATATATCTCATTTATGTCGCATTTTGTCATCACGCCATATATCGCATTTTGCCATAACGCTATGGTTTGTTATACAATTACACCAGCTGAAGGATCGTGTTGCTATCATGTCAAACAGTACCATCGCGTTTACAGTACTATCTGAAACATGGAGTTCTTATTGCGTCACATATTACATTTTGTTAAGTTTGATTATATAATGTTATAAAACGTTAACAAGTCACACTTCACTTTGGAACGACGTCATTGTTCGCGTACGTAACGATGTAATAGAACGTGTTTTTACTTTGTCGCACTTCGGGTTTTGTCATTATTCTTAAGATTGATTTGTCATTTTGTCATCAATCGCATTTTGTTGCCATGTTACAGATAGCGTAATGTCCCATGTCGCTTATGTTTAAACGCGACAGATTGTGTTTTGACGTTGCGTTAATATATAACGTTGTGTAATAACGTTGCAGTGACCAATTGTCGCGACAAATTTAGTATACCTTTGGTGATTCGCGTCTAGGTCATTCAAGTCTTAGATCATTCACAACAATGGTATTTTTGAAACCCTCTGCGGTGTATACATAGCAAATCACTGCAAATTATCCGATCGCTTCACATTGTAGAAAGTTGGGCGTTTGGTAATGATACGTTTCCTGGAAAATTTACTGTAAGCAAAGTGCCCATTTGTGATAGATTTTTCGATTTCAAGGAATCTCAACTAGAAAAAAATATTGACTTTTATTTCAACAAACATGTTGTCTCACTCGTTGAAAACCACTGTAGACGCTGTGTAACCGACAATGGTTATCCTATTTTAGTATGTTTGACACGTTAAGTTTGATAAAACAGTCCGTTGAGGTAAAAACCACCAAAATTCTGGGCTAATACGGTATAAAACACGACAGTATAAAATTTCCCACCCTATAATGTTTAGAAACCAACTCTATGAGAATTAGTATTGAGGGTCAGTTTCAGGTGACACACTGACATCTCTTATCCTTACACCATAGGGTGCAGTATAATTACATCACCACGCATATCTGTAAGTGAATCCGAATCTGTCAGTGTGATAATTAACGGAAGCGGATATAGCGAATAAGGCGTAAGTCTGATGGTACTACTTCTAGGGTACACAGTTCAGTAACACACTGATTACAATGATTGGTAATCTGGACAGCGTTCTCACACAACGCAGATTCCGTATAGAGATATGTTTTTAAAAATGCAATGGCAATTAAGTTCTTCACAAAGCTATGACGTCACATCCTTGCTTCTTACATGCACCCGTGCAAAACTTGTTACATTGGCCAAGTTTGTGTATTTATCTCTTAATTCGATGTTTGCTTCATGACCATATGTCACTTTGTCCCTCTCCTTACTCGATATTTATCTCTTAATTCGATGTTTGCTTCATGACTATATGTCACTTTGTCCCTCTCCATACTCAATATTTATCTCTGAATTCGATGTTTGCTTCATGACTATATGTCACTTTGTCCCTCTCCATACTCAATATTTATCTCTGAATTCGATGTTTGCTTCATGACCATATGTCACTTTGTCCCTCTCCTTACTCGATATTTATCTCTTAATTCGATGTTTGCTTCATGACCATATGTCACTTTGTCCCTCTCCATACTCAATATTTATCTCTGAATTCGATGTTTGCTTCATGACTATATGTCACTTTGTCCCTCTCCATACTCAATATTTATCTCTGAATTCGATGTTTGCTTCATGACCATATGTCACTTTGTCCCTCTCCATACTTAATATTTATCTCTTAATTCGATGTTTGCTTCATGACCATATGTCACTTTGTCCCTCTCCTTACTCGATATGTATTTTTTAATTCGATGTTTGCTTCATGACCATATGTCACTTTGTCCCTCTCCTTACTCGATATTTATCTCTGAATTCGAATTTTGCTTCATGACCATATGTCGCTTTGTCCCTCTCCTTACTCGATATTTATTTCTTAATTCGAATTTTGCTTCATGACCATATGTCACTTTGTCCCTCTCCTTACTCGATATGTATTTTTTAATTCGATGTTTGCTTCATGACCATATGTCACTTTGTCCCTCTCCTTACTCGATATTTATCTCTGAATTCGAAGTTTGCTTCATGACCATATGTCACTTTGTCCCTCTCTATACTCAACATTTATCTCTGAATTCGACATTTGCTTCATGACCATATGTCACTTTGTCCCTCTCTATACTCAACATTTATCTCTGAATTCGACATTTGCTTCATGACCATATGTCACTTTGTCCCTCTCTATACTCAACATTTATCTCTGAATTCGACATTTGCTTCATGACTATATCTCACTTTATCCCTCTCCATACTTGATACTCATCTCTTAATTCGATGTTTACTTCTTGACTGTATGTCACTAGCTACTGCTCTACTGAAAGGAAATGTTGTAGGAGTGGACAAAAAGTCCATATTTGCGGCAATATATAAAATGATTTGCAATACCATCAGGTACTCCCATATCTAGTGAATTAATCAACCATTTTCATTTTTCTTTTCCTATTTTTTGAAATATGCTGGTGATGTTATTAAGCGTTAGGGTTGTTGCAATATTAATATTCTGTGCCGTGTCTTCTAAAGGAAATCATTTCAATACAAATAATTTGCATCAATAATTTATTTTGTACTGTTATGATTTTTTTCTTATTATGTAAACCAAATCATCTCATTACAAACGATATCCTATTCTTAATATTATCAAATATTTCATCATATGCAAGTCAAAAACTACCGTTTATTTGAATTTCGATTTTTACTATCATCCTCTTCAACCTCTGCTTTATAAAGAGTCTTACAAACCAATCCTTTTTTCTTAACCTAGCATATTTTAACAAAACTTTGCCTACTACAACAAGTTGGCAAAGCACCACTTACAGAATGCCAAGCATGAAGTCTGCGATTCTCCTGACAAGTTCTATTCCGCATGTTTCGCCGTCGGGGCTTTCGTTTTTAAATTCCTCTTTAACATATCAGTTCAATTTCGTATCAATACAATGCAATGAGGAGAGATGTGCCAGCCACTTATCTGGCGAGGAAAGGCTGATGTAATTAAAGATAAGACTCTCTAGTCTGTTAGCCATTGTCGATAAGGAACGCTCTTAATTCCTTTCTGCATGTTATGCTTATAAATCTATAAATAAAAACAATTTACCGAGAGCGAATATTGTAAATTTTCCGTTTTAAGCAGAGCCGCAAAATGTAGAAAGGGAAAAGCATGATAGAATTTAGTTAATATCTACTGTGATTACCTAACGGCCTATGTTAATCAATAGAACGATGAGTTCGTTATATTGTATCTTAGGGCTAAGGAAAAATTCACTTAAAACATTTCCGATAATTCACTGAGCTCGAAATTGGATTTCCTAATATGCATTAAAGTAGAAATTGGATTATATTTTTACATTAACAATTACTTAACTGCGACAGAAGTAGCATTTACACGGAGACGCTCCTTTCAGCAAAGCTAGTGCGCTGCACACTTCATCATTTCCGCTTTGGAAAATTAAACAAAAAACCCCAAATGAGGTTCCTTAAGAATAGTCTTGCATGGTTAAAATATTGTAAATAAATATTTTAGTTCAATATATGGTTAAAGCAGGAAGGATGCATTTCGTTTCTATATGCTACGACTTTATAATACTAAAAACAACTATATTTCGTGTGAGGTTGTGTTTCACACTTTGCAGACGATTCTTGAAAATATATAAGAATACGATCAGAACTTCGGAAAAACAAACGCCTATCAACCCTTTATCGAAATTCAGCAGGCGCCGAATGAACACAGTTTTTATGCTGTAGTCCATCTCACTTTGGCGATGACTGAATCTCGCGACTTACAATCCTAGAAGTTCCAGATTATTTGCGATTTAATTTGTTGCCGTTGTTATGGTTACCTGGAATGATAAAAGTTGGCGTGTTTGATCTCTGATTAAGATCTGTTTAGTCTATCATGATCACCTCGCTGTTTGGTTGTATTTAGGTTTTCAGACATGCTTCATGTGGGCGGGCTTGTTTTTATCCCGGCTGTCTGAGAGTCGAATCAATTGTCTCCCCATAGATTTAAAGTAGGCTTTAACAGTACTATATCTAAACTGTACCTTACAAAAATATCGCAGAACAGAAGTACGAAACTATCTTGAGACACTGTGCGTAGAAGCCTAGCCGTATTTTCGTATCTATTTAGCACAGGCTTGCGCTATTGATTGGTTCACAAAACATGCATTCACCCGCATTATACGGTATCGTATCAATTAACTACAAAACACACAGGTATCGTGAATAACATAGTTCTAATGTAGATTTACGGTTAATACTGACGAATGCACACAAACCTCTCATGCCACGTTCAATGATGGGTCGTAGTTTTTTGTGTACTTGTTCGCTATTAAGCAGCGTGGAATTTTATTCTGACATTGCATGTGTCGTGTTAAAGGCGTGAATGGATAGAATAACAAACACAAATCATGCTGTATAGTACTGAAGGAAACATGTATGGCAGTAGGACTAAATCAGTGTCTCCTGGTCTACTATCAGGGTCTTGTTCTATGATGTTTTTGAGAGTACTGCACTGAACAGAGAAAGAGAGACGTTACCCTTTTCTGAGATAGAATATATGTTTTGTTGGATCCCCCACATCGTGTAACAGCATTTTTCCCGTCAATATTGAACCATGTTTAAATTAAATTCACTGTTTAACTATATAATTCAACATAAAATACCATTGGCAAAGTAGCAATATTAACAAAAAATATCATTTATAATAACCTAGCGATCCTCACACTAAAGAGATGCTTATCCTGCCTAACCCAATGTTACATATGTATTATTACACAAAGATCTTTACCGCATGTTTATGAGGACAATGTATTGTCGTTGACGATATTTAAGAGGATAAGTACCATCATACAGTCACAGTGGCCTTCTATAGTGGGGGCTGCCTGGTAAACAGGCTCATTGTGCACATTTGGCGGCAAAAAGTACGTGCGTTGAGCGATCGAGATACGGGCGGTATATTTACAAAGCGTCCTTTACGGAGACAAGTATGGAGGTAATTTGCGTCAAACCAAACTTGATATTAGATTATCTGATAGTCGACACGTACACATACAACGGAAAATAAAATCAAATGACCTCGGATTTAACAAATTTCAGTAAGCGGAACTCCTCAACGGCATATCAGCATAAAGCAGCCAGACTTCCGGTTGGAGAATGGCAATAAATCGACCTTCAGAGTAAACAGTACTTGTAATGCTGGGTCGTAACAGATATGTAGATCGAATATCTGATGTAGACAGTATTTTAGGTCCGGAATACCAAACCGAACTCGGTGGTCATAGGATGTAGAAACGAAGACGGAAGTATTGCAACATCCGGATGTGCGTATGACGCATGTAACGGTATCGTTAAAGTTCGGTCAGTTTCGATAAATTTAGCAAGTCACATACCACATTCCATATTATGTGGTCAATTGATACTTAATTAAAGTAGTCGGAAACCCTTATCAAAGAGATGATTTCAATGCCATCACAATATGTAATCTTTTCAATTATCTCCATAACGCAGATACAAAGATATTTCTACATAAAACATGAATGTGAATGCTACACGGAGTCTTTGATCAAGGAATTAGTGAATTGGATGATTCATGCCGATAAAAAAATAACAAATCGATCGGAAAACTTCAGTTATCACTGACTTAATGCACAGACGCGATAAATAGACGGACTGGTAAAATGTGCGGGCCTGTGTACTAGTATGTTCTATGTATATATAAGCTTCCATATTGTCAATTGAACATGTTGAAAGGAAATCGTTAGTTTGTGTGGGCGAGAGCACATGCATATTTCTTCATATTTCGGCTACACTATACCAATGCATGATAGGACGGATACTATGTCTAGTAGTAATACTCTGTAGACGGAGGTAAATGGATAAGGTACTGTACTATGTAAACGGAAGTAAAACCCCGCCCTTGTGGACTGTTAAAGGAACACAGAATGTTCCCTCAGCGCGTGTCCATTAATGCTGTTTATACGGAAGCAAATCTCGCCGTTCAAAATGGCATTGCGTAGGCGGAAGCAGAGATCACCCTTTCAGAAGGATACAATGTAGACAGCTAGACGCTTACCTAGAGGTCATTCCTTCAAGAAGATGGTATCTCGTTAAAGGAAGCTGAGATAATTTCTTCAACATAGCATTACGTTTAAGCCACACTATACGTAACTTTCAATAAAAAATAAGTAAGATTCGACCCCGATATTGTATTTTGATATGTTCAATATTTATTTGATCTTTTATCAAAAGTTTCAGAATCATTATCGCTCATCTTGACTTCCATTTATTCCTGTCTCTGCATGATTTTCAACAGGATTTTTTTCCTTCATCATTCTTCTAAATCATAAAAAATAAGACAGATACGGATATTTGGACGTTAAGGGAGGTAAACTTAATTCCTTCAACACAGTATTGACGGAAGTTGAGGTCATTCCTTCAACACAGTATTGACGGAAGTTGAGGTCATTCCTTCAACACAGTCTGGACGGAAGTTGAGGTTATTCCTTCAAATTGTTACATTGTAGAAGTACTATCCGAGTTTCAGCTGTATGCAAATATTAGTTACACAT
Organism: Argopecten irradians; assembly: GCF_041381155.1. NCBI lineage: Eukaryota > Metazoa > Mollusca > Bivalvia > Pectinida > Pectinidae > Argopecten > Argopecten irradians. The sequence continues at coordinate 26,169,120 of NC_091137.1, read as the reverse complement.
TTTTATTTTCGTCATATCAATATTTATGATCAGTAAGAAACTTACTTGAAATGTTTCTTAATTGCGACTCAGCCGAGTGCTGTCTATCACAATGAATTTCCCATCATTTAAGATATTTTTTTAATTTTTAATAACTCTAATTACGATCAATTATTACTTGCAAACATAAAATAATCTTATATTTTTCTCTCAATTTTAAACGAACAAAATATTAATTTAATTGTCACGATAACATTTTTTAATGAAGTAATTATGATGTTAAATCTGAAGATAAAATAGAAGTCTCTAGGAAGACGATCTAATAATCTGAAGATAGCAAAGCACGCGCACAACACGCTATATCGTTGGTGTCATCAAGCAGGTGACTAATTCAGGAGCCAACGGCGTTCTCCTGTATCCGTCTCGGCATCTAAAATAAGCTGGGTTAAACCCCATCTGCTGGCCTTAAGGGGAAAGGGTGCATGACCACGGGTGAATAGGTCAGGGCCAGTCAGATTCACTAATAACAGGTAGGGCTGTAAAACTCGTCATAGATCAGTTGTGCGGTATGCGTCTCTCTATTTGATCATTAAATGATCGATACTTCTTTAATTCACTACGTTTATTTTTATCTTTAATACTGTCTCGTACCATCTGCCACGCTAGGATTACAGTAATCATTTACTACCTAAGATGGCAAATATCTGTTACTTTAAATTTGAACCGTTTTACCAACGTTTTTCACCCATTTCAAGTGGATGACGTCCTTATTTCATGGTTCAATAAAGTACTGTAGCTTATCACTCATGTTATCATTCATTTAGGGTATATTTTATATTTTCTTCGAAGTGTTAGACAGATTATCAATGGAGTGCTGTATCGGCATTTATCTATAAATGATACGGGACTTCAACTGCAAAGCTCTATAAATTTGCCGTGGATACTAGCATATCGTAAACAATTTATTGATATGTTTTGTATCTCTTGGTAATGTCTACGCATTATTTTATGACATCCAGTTGAATCACCAGAGACATATCCTTGCATGTTTTCCAGTTACACTTTACTGCGATATGATGGCTTAGACTAAAAAAGCCGCTTAGTTCGTATATTTCGTCTTTTTGTTGTGATGTACACGAAAAAACATCAAGAGAAAAAGCAAAAGACCCTGTCAGAGCTAAAAGATGAAAAAGCAAAAACCTTTGTTTCCAGCCAAATTTGATAAAAGCGACTTTGTGCATTAAGAGTGACAAAGGCGTTTTGCTATTTGAAGTGCAGACCATTTCATTTGTTGAAAATGCTGAAATAAGACACAAACGTGTGAACTAATTTTTAGATAAGACGGGAGATAAAACGACACTATAATTGTTTTGCATTTGAAAATGTCGATGTGAATAAAATAAAATCGATCATAAATTCTCTGGTTCTATTAAAAGCTACACAAACCTCTTCAACGAAGACTGGCCTTTTTCAAATGTCCTTTTCGTTTGTCAATTATCTTGAAGTGTGTTTTCTGTTAGCTGAACATATAATTTCAATTTTAGCCTTAAAAAGCAACGATATTGATTCTGAAGGAGTACAGAAAGGCTATTGACTCTTATAAACAAGTAACTTCATGCAATAAATGCAAAATTTGAATCAGGTTAATATTCCGCCTCGTTTGAAATAACTAAGCTGTATGACATAATGTAATAATGTTGTTTGTGATGGTTGGTTGACTGCTAAAGCTCTCCTTGTATTTCTAACAAAAAATAACAAAAAACTTTTGTCCAGTTTGCAGTGCTATCTCAGTGAAGCATACTGTGAGTACAGAACAGCACACATCGCAAAACAAAATGTCACGATTGATGACGTAACACTGCCGTTTGTTATATAACTGTGATTTCTGCCGTTTTCTGATTGGTCTAGACAGACAAGACAGACCTGATAAAATTCCATATCAACCTGAGAGCGATACCCAGCAGTTCAGAAGTTCGCATTATAAATTCAGTAACCTCACTTTAAATAGAAACACGGAATTCCCGGTATCTTCACATTTTTGACCAATGAAATAAAACACATTGCCGATCATCACGCAATAGCCACATATTAAATAAACATGACAGATGACGCAGCGGGTACGGTAGTAAATACATTTTGGTTGTAATTCTGAAGATTATAGACAGGATATCCGTACGAAGAATTATAACAAACTTACTAAAAGAACTGAGGATATGTTGATGAAGTGTGTCCATTAGTAGTTGTGTAATTGGCAATTGTGCTATTCTAGCTCCTAAGCTGGTATTTTAGTCCTCGTACGTTACGTATAACAAAATTGTAATTGGCGTTTGGCTGTAATACGAAGAATTCCAAAAGCTTTGGAAAGTGATTTCTCAACTGGCCTTCGGTCTTGATGACTATCACGTCTATTCTCGTAATAATATAGTCAAAATTATATAATGTCATAAACAAACAACACACATGGAATAACAGTCATGGTCATGTAAGAACGACCTCCCATGTGTGCGGTGTGTAGTATGTATGGAGCGCGTTAGTGTGTTTTGGGAGACTGCGGTATGTAATGTCTTCTTGTATAGTGGAACTCTTGCCCTTTTTATAGTGCTATATCACTGAAGCATGCCGCCGACAACACAAAGCAACACATCACACTCAATTACATTGTACTGATAACAGGCGAACCAGTCGTCCCAATCCCTTTATGCTGAGCGCTAAGGAGTAGCAGAAACTACTACTTTTATAGACTTTAGTGTGTCTCGGCCAGGGGACAAAACCCAGAGCCTACCCCCACAGGGCGAACGCTCAAGTGAGGCGGTGTCAAGGAAAATGTTAGGAAGAAGTAAGTCAGTTAGGAAAATGAGAAAAGATTATATCTTTAATTTAGTCGCCATTTACGATCATGCAATAGGGACAGCTGGTACAATTCTAACGCCTGACCTGAATGGCAGACTTTTATTGGTGATGATATAATGTCAATGACGTGAACGACAACATTGCAATATCGTCACATATGTGAAGCTTCTCTGTTACGCTTCTACCAAAGTCATGAATCCTAAAAGTTATACACTTGAGCTTTAGTTGGGGTTAACATGCAACTTGAGAGGAATGATAGTTAGTGTCATATTTATGTTTTGTGAGATTGTTCATGTGGGAATTTCGAACAGGAAATAAGATGGACTCCCGGCAGACGGACATTACGATGGTCGAGAAGAAAGTAGCCGTCGGTAAAACGCTAGCAATAAATCGTTTATTTGTTATCTCCAACCTCTCGAGCTGTCTGTTGATGTACCCTAATGACAAATACGGGACACTTTCCTCCACTGCTTTGATTGAATCGTACAGGTTGTTGTCCCTTATGTTAGCTTATTAAGACTCGGCATAAACATCTCAGTCGTACCGGATGTGTCATATTTCTTAAATATACGATACAAAAATAATTCTATTTTATTATCAAAACAATTCTTCAATAAGAATTTAGATAGACCTTAGAAATAACTGTAGCCTTATATTAGCTGTTTGTTTAAAGAAAATAATCAATATTTTTACGACTGCATTTAGTCTTTGATGTTGAGTTAAGGTGGGATTAGTACCACGCAGAATGGCGTGATGTTTCACCATATCCCAAGATTCTCGTGTTTCAGTGGAGAGATAAATCGTACGTATCAGACGAGTCACGTGCTTCACTTCATACCTGTATATCTCCTTTAATTACAGGTATCGCGCCGTCTCAATCACGATCTAGGACAAGCTTAAAATTATCGCTCAATTCTAGAGTCCTGATTGATTACTAAAACAATGGGACTGATATCAACTTCGATTAAATTTTCTCTGTTTTTAAACTAATAATTAGACACAAAGGGAGGTAATCCTCCTTCGTTAGTAAACTACAGGCATTTGGATATAGAAAGATGATGAATATCTTAATGAATACACGGGTAAAGAAATGACACCTGTACCAGTAATCCTACCCAACATTTTGTATGCAATAACGCGGTTCGCTGTTTATAACGCCATAACGTTGTGTTTTGTGTTGAAACAATAAAGTACAAGAAAAATGAAACAGTTTACCAATAAATTATAGCATAGAAACATAGTCTGAGAACAAGCTATAAATAGAAACAACAAGCTATAAATAGAAACGGATAGGGTTAGCTGCATATTGTATGCTATTTAGACAATTCATTTTTTCTGGGATTATGGTTATTTCAGTAACAGTCAAAGGACAAAGTTGACGTTTTCATTATTCAAGTCCTAATTAATTAAATACTAGATCAGAAATGATACAGTTTTTGCTAGCAAATCAATAATGGTTTGTGACATTGAAGAAGTAGGTCACAGTGACCTTAGTTAAGCATTTGGTCTATTTTAACATTAAAAGCTTAAATATTTTGCTGAAAAAGTTTTTGGAGATAATATCAAGAAACACGTACATGAATTTAGTATCTTAATGTGGTGACTACCGGGATCAGCATGGGCACATATATTTTATGTTGAAATCTCAACAGCTACACTGCTAGTAGAATGTTAGAATTGACCTGCCTCATTGTATGCATAAAAGGCGACTAAATCTAGGATATTATTTTATCATCTGGTTCCAGCACAAAAATATCATGTATTCAGCATTTAGCTATAGTTTGGAAGAAGAAACCATGTTTGGCATGAGAAAGAATTCGAATTTATTTTGGCCTAGCTTGCCGCAATGATTAAGATTCCAGATTTAGTCGCCTTTTTCTTTTCTCATCAAACAAATTTAAATAGCTTAATGTGTTACAAAATAATTTGCTTAGATACATGCATATCCTAACCAGTAAATAAACAGATCTGCTATTCAACAGAAAAAATGGCCCTGCAGGTAGGGCGTTAGAATTGTACCTGCCCCTATTCCATGATAGTAAACGGCGACTAAATTAAGGATATGATCTTTTCTCTTCTTCCTAACTGACTTTTTCTTTCCTTATGCCTCCCTTGGCACCGCCTCACTTTTGACCTTGAGTTGAGCGTTCGCCAATGTAAGGAAGGCTCTTGGTTATGTCCCCTGGCCGAGACACATCAAAGTCTATAATAGTGGTAGTTTCTGCTCCTGCTTAGCGCTCAGCAAACAGGGAGTGGGACGACTGGTTTGTCCGTTGTCAGTATAATGTGACCGGGTGGGATTTGTTGCTTGGTGTCTTCGGTGGCATGCTTCAGTGATATAGCACTATAAAAAGGGCAACAGTTCCGCTATACAAGAAGACACAACACGAATATACCGCAGTCTTCCAAAACACGCACCTCGCACTTCACACACGCTACACACTGCATACATGGGAGGCCGACCTTGCATGACCCTGGCTGTTAATAGGGCGTTAAAATAAGCAAACAAACAAACAAACAATCTCACACGCTACACACTGCATACATGGAAGGCCGTGCTTACACGTGCAGACCCTGGCTGTTAACAGGACATTAAAATAATAAAACAACATCACAACTAACAACTGAACACAAAAAGTTGCCAACCTATTGGTGTCCGTCTAGTTTCTGTAGTAAACATGTGATAGCGGCACTGTATTATCGTCTATACTCAATGAAGAATTCAAATAAATTAGATATCGTCAATTTATTTATGTAGCTAATTAATCGCGAGAAGAAAAGTGGATGTTTAGTGTAAAGTTCATGAAAATAATAAAATGAAATCTTGCAGTGTCTCTCAGGGTATCAGTATTACCATGATTACGATACAGTTTGATTGGAGTACTAAACTTGTCCGTGATAAACTTTTCATTTAGTGCTTGAAATCCAAAAATAGAAGAAGTTTAATAGTATTGAAGGGTGAGTAGATCTGATATCTATTTCATGGAATTTTTAGAAGAACATTATATCAAATTTAGGGTCATGAAAATCTAAGTATGATGGTAGAAAGTCAGTTTTTATTTAAAAGAACAACATTTACCAATTTATACAGATAATCAAAACAGCTGACTGTGTACTAGATTTACAGAAGGATTGTGTTACATCGAACAGGGTTTTAAAGATGCTACACTGCTGACAAATATACTTTTCTCTCTCAAACACATGAGCGCAGGATCATTATATTTCTTCAGTTAAAAAAGTAACTTACTTTACACTATTACCACCATTGAAAAGTTTGAGCTTCCTATTTTACTTCAAGGTAAAAAAATGAAAATAGTTAATTGCATTCCGGAAAATATCCATGGCACTATGCCATATATGGAATGCAGTACTGATTGCGCGTCCATCAAAAGCAAAACAAGGATCGGTATAGGCTTTGTCTGTTGTCCGATCCATTTGATAATACTTTATTATTTCATTATAAATATTATATTAACATTTTTTTGTAATTATTGTATTCTCAATTTTTTTTCAATTTAATATTATTTGTGTGTTTATTAGACACACATTTACTTAAGTAATTATCAAGTTAGTTCAAATGATGAGTATCGTCTGTTCTCTGTTGGCAGTGGGGCATCTTTACGATTCGTGCAGTTTTCAATTTTTGTATTGAATATTTCAAATTCAAAGTTTCAATTCGTTCAAACATTTCAATGCAAGACAATTCACGTTTTCTACAGCGCAGAGAATTTTCGGGTATATTTATCATAGTATTTATAGGAAAAACTTTTAAAACATTTTGGTGTCTGGTCATCACCAGGACCAACTCAGGCATTTGACATATTTGTATATTTTGAGACTGTGCGAACTTCGTATCACATTGAAAACTTCAATCTGACTTTGTTTTCTCGCCCATAAAGTCGTTGAAACAGCTTCATAAGATTAGTACTTAAAATTCAAACCTCGACCCTACATCTTTTTGCAGTTAGTCTGAAATAAAACGGCTCAGTGATATCTGGGTTGTTCTCTCTCATCCCTGTTCAGACAGAAACATAGACAAAATAAAACAGTCTGCCTACAAGGCTAACAACGACACGAATTACCGAGTAATGGATATACTCAATATGCGCGCGCATCAATGACTTCCGGTAATTTGGTTAATTTGAATGACAATTGAGCGTAGCTGACGACAAATTGGGCTTAATGTCATAGAGTGTGCAATAAAATTGTAATTCGTTGTCTCAGGAACACTTGTCGGTGACAAATAGGCGTGTTGAAGAGCGGATGATCGTAACAGGGCGACAGAGACGATGTAAAGATTACGTATCTATATAAGTTTTCACATACACCGACGCCCATCTCTAGAGGCATCCTATTATACCGGATTACTGTTTTATTGGAGCGTCTATATCCACTAACCAAATCTGAAAATTTACATACAACCGTTGCAACACTTTTTTAAAGGCCGAATGGTAACATGACGTAATTTATAACCTATCGCATTTATTTCTAACTCTCTGCTAAACGATTATATCAACGATTAGGTAGAATATCCCTGATTTATTACAATGTAACAAAGGACATCAATGATTGGCTTGATAAAAATGATACCACAAAGGAGATCACTGATTGGCTTGATAAAAAGGATACCACAAAGAAAATCACTGATTGGCTATATAAAAATGATACCACAAAGGAGATCACTGATTGGCTTTATAAAAAGGATATCGAAGAGGAGATCATAAAAAGGATACCACAGAGGAGATAACTGACTGGCTATGTAAAAAGGTTACCACAGAGGAGATAACTGACTGGCTATATAAAATGATACCACAGAGGAGATAACTGACTGGCTATATAAAAAGGATACCACAGAGGAGATCACTGACTGGCTATATAAAAAGTTACCACAGCGGAGATAACTGACTGGCTATATAAAAAGGATACCACAGAGGAGATAACTGATTGGCTATATAAAAAGGATACCACAGAGGAGATAACTGACTGGCTATATAAAAAGGATACCACAGAGGAGATAACTGATTGGCTATATAAAAAGGATACCACAGCGGAGATAACTGACTGGCTATATAAAAAGGATACCACAGAGGAGATAACTAACTGGCTATATAAAAAGGATACCACAGAGGAGATAACTGACTGGCTATACAAAAAGGATACCACAGAGGAGATCACTGACTGGCTATATAAAAAGGATACCAAACAGGAGATAACTGACTGGCTATATAAAAATGATACCACAGAGGAGATCACTGACTGGCTATATAAAAAGGATACCACAGAGGAGATAACTGACTGGCTATATAAAAAGGATACCTCAGAGGAGATAACTGACTGGCTATATAAAAAGGATACCTCAGAGGAGATAACTGACTGGCTCTATAAAAATGATACCACGGAGGAGATAACTGACTGGCTATATAAAAAAGGATACCACAGAGGAGATCACTGATTGACTATATAAAAAGGATACCACAGAGGAGATAACTGACTGGCTATATAAAAAGGATACCTCAGAGGAGATAACTGACTGGCTATATAAAAAGGATACCTCAGAGGAGATAACTGACTGGCTATATAAAAAGGATACCACAGAGGAGATCACTGACTGGCTATATAAAAAGGATACCTCAGAGGAGATAACTGACTGGCTATATAAAAAGGATACCACAGAGGAGATAACTGATTGGCTATATAAAAAGGATACCTCAGAGGAGATAACTGACTGGCTATATAAAAAGGATACCACAGAGGAGATAACTGACTGGCTATATAAAAAGGATACCTCAGAGGAGATAACTGATTGGCTATATAAAAAGGTTATCACAGAGGAGATCACTGATTGGCAATATAAAAAAAGGATACCACAGAGGAGATAACTGACTGGCTATATAAAAGGATACCACAGAGGAGATAACTGACTGGCTATATAAAAAGGATACCTCAGAGGAGATAACTGACTGGCTATATAAAAAGGATACCTCAGAGGAGATAACTGACTGGCTATATAAAAGGATACCACAGAGGAGATAACTGATTGGCTATATAAAAAGGTTATCACAGAGGAGATCACTGATTGGCAATATAAAAAAAGGATACCACAGAGGAGATAACTGACTGGCTATATAAAAGGATACCACAGAGGAGATAACTGACTGGCTATATAAAAGGATACCACAGAGGAGATAACTGATTGGCTATATAAAAAGGTTACCACAGAGGAGATCACTGATTGGTTATATAAAAAAAAGATACCACAGAGGAGATAACTGACTGACTATATAAAAAGGATACCACAGAGGAGATAACTGACTGGCTATATAAAAAGGATACCACAGAGGAGATAACTGATTGGCTATATAAAAAGGATACCACAGCGGAGATAACTGACTGGCTATATAAAAAGGATACCACAATGGAAATAACAGACTGGCTATATAAAAATGATACCACAGAGGAGATCACTGCCTGGCTATATAAAAAGGATACCACAATGGAGATAACTGACTGGCTATATAAAAAGGATACCACAGAGGAGATCACTGACTGGCTATATAAAAATGATACCACAGAGGAGATAACTGACTGACTATATAAAAAGGATACCTCAGAGGAGATAACTGACTGGTTATATAAAAAGGATACCAAAGAGGAGATAACTGACTGGCTATATAAAAAGGTTACCACAGAGGAGATCACTGATTGGCTATATAAAAATGATACCACAAAGGAGATCACTGACTGGCTATTTAAAGAGGATACCGCAGAGGAGATAACTGATTGGCTATATAAAAGGATACCACAGCGGAGATAACTGATTGGCTATATAAAAAGGATACCACAGAGGAGATCACTGATTGGCTATATAAAAAGGATACCACAAAGGAGATCACTGACTGGCTATATAAAGAGGATACCGCAGAGGAGATAACTGATTGGCTATATAAAAAGGATACCTCAGAGGAGATAACTGACTAGCTATATAAAAAGGTTACCACAGAGGAGATCACTGACTGGCTATATAAAAAGGATACCGCAGAGGAGATAACTGATTGGCTATATAAAAGGATACCACAGCGGAGATAACTGACTGTTATATAAAAAGGATACCACAGAGGAGATAACTGACTGGCTATATAAAGAGGATACCACAGAGGAGATAACTGATTGGCTATATAAAAAGGATACCGCAGAGGAGATAACTGATTGGCTATATAAAAGGATACCACAGAGGAGATAACTGATTGGCTATATAAAAGGATACCACAGAGGAGATAACTGATTGGCTATATAAAAAGGATACCACAGAGGAGATAACTGACTGGCTATATAAAAAGGATACCACAGAGGAGATAACTGACTGGCTATATAAAAAGGATACCACAGAGGAGATAACTGACTGGCTATATAAAAAGGATACCACAGAGGAGATAACTGACTGGCTATATAAAAATGATACCACAGAGGAGATAACTGACTGGCTATATATAAAAGGATACCACAGCGGAGATAAATGACTGGCTATATATAAATGATACCACGGAGATCTTTCATTGGCAATAGTTGTACTATTGATAGGTCTCTGATTGGCTAAACTTTTATAGTAGGATGTCTGTGATTGGTTTGTATAGGCGATTGGATAAATGGTAACATATTGCTGTGTATAATGTTCTCTGATTGGTTCCACTTGTCCTGTGTATCTAGGAATTACCTCATTGGCTATACTTGTACAGATGATTGACTGTTCTGGATTAAACGGAGACCATTAACCAGTCTTATTAACAGAAGCTTAGTGGATAAGAGTCACATGTTTTAGAATAAAGCGAAGAATGTAAGAAGGAGCTTTGGTTGTAAATTAATCCCTAAATCATTCAGAATACGATGTTGTTGAGCGCTTGTATTTTGAACACTTGATGCTCACAAGACAAGGCAATCCGAAGAAACGTTCTACGGGCGATATGCCTCTTGAAGCCTTTTATTTAATCGTTATTATGAACGTTGTGGCACTATTTCAAAGGAAATATTGTCAATACGATGACAGACGAAGTTAGTCAGTCTGCTTATGGGTTTTATACATTCCTTCTGGTCGTAATGTTGAGAGACTAATCACCACAAACCATTTTGTAAGCCGGTATTTTGGACCTACATCAAACAGATTTATCCGTCACTTAACGTATTCAAAGACAATGGACCACGTGATTTTGTTAACAACCGCTTTAGAGTCTCTACGGAGTGCTCGCGGGGATTTCTATGTTTTAGACAATAGCAGACTTATTTCCGATGCAAGCTTCCCTATATGGCCAATTTGAATAGATTATAATAATACCTAAATGACACGAAGAATAAAACAGAAACAGAAGAAGGCGTCAAATAGCAAATGCGAGAGATAAGAAAAAGAGACGGACGAAACCAACAGTTTTATCATGTATGTTCTAAGGTAATCAAACAACACTAAAGGAAGGAGGTATACGGTTTGATTTCTTCATTACATACTATCAATTTGATTTTGTAAAACTTGTAAAGCAATTTGACAGATAACAAGGGAAACAAGTACATATGAATCACCTAAGATATAAGACCTGTTTTCATGTACCATTTGGGAATGTTCCGATCGCACGTGTTCTCAGGAAAAGCTAACAAATTCATTGTTTTCTGTCTCACACAAGTTGGATATTTGGTTGGTTGTGAAACGAATACCATGCTAATTTACACCCATAGAATCAGAGATTGTGCAATTTTAAGCATAAAACATGTCATTTGACATAATGTCACCTGCACAACGTTAATCAAATCATGATATAGAAGCACCTTAGTTATAATTTGCAATAAGTAGCTCCTGTCTGATAAGGTAATTGTAAACGATTAACGTACATCGCTTTGTTTTGACAAGTGTATCCACTGTAATTCAGTTAAGAATTAATTTTATTGTATAAAGACCCTTCAACATCCGTTAGTGCAGTAAGTGTATGTTCGAGCTATCAATATATTTACTGGTGACTACCTAGCTTTCATCTTACAATCTTCCAAATGTCCTTCAAGGATCTCAACAATACAAATCTCTCAAAACATTTTTCAAACAACCAATCACCTTCTCTTATACTATATATTTGATTTAGTGTCAGACATATACGCCATTCCTATTCTTTATGGTCAATATGTATAATTTGGTCCAATAGATAGGAAACCTGATCGGCCGTAATCTGGAAGTAACGAGTCATGATTCGGCTATGGATGAACACAAAACAAGATCATTTATAGAGCTTCTATTTGATGTTCATTTAAGTATCATTATTGTACACATTTAGAGTCTTAATATAGTAGATGATGGTATTTTATATGCTGTTTTTCATCGCTATGATCAGTCTATGATATGAAAAAATATATTGTCATTTTCTAGACATATGTATATTGAATCGATGATTTTTATTTTCCCATAAAAAATCTTTTAATCAGTTTTGATAAATCGTTGTTCAGTAACCCATGTCTTATTGGCACTAGTGTTTCAATGTAATCAAGCTCTTATATTGGGAAAAAAAAAAAAAAATCTGCGATAATGGTGGAACTTCCGGGATGTGGTACCGATTTCCGGTGCCCATGCATTCATAAATTGCATCCAATTTATTCATAATTGTTCAATTATAGTTCTTAAGCAATCAGGTCTCTTATAGCTTGAATAACAACACGTACATGTTTGACTTTGTAATTTCGTGTAAAACGTTAAATACAAAGAAATACTTTTTTTTGTAAATTGTCACGTTGTTTTGCTGTGTATTGGCTTCTAGTTGTTATTAAATATTGTACTCCTTTGCTGGGAAATCAAAATTTTCCTATGACTAACTTTCTTTTCTAATTCAGATTTTTGGAATAGGAGTAAATACCAAAGTTGAAAAAAGAATTAAAACATATTAGTGTACTTGGTTTTGAATAATCGTTAATCAAAAATAGTTATTTGACACTACTTATGATTCTACTGGAATTTCACTATATTGGCCATACACAAGACAATCTATAGCTATGTCTTCCAAATTAATTTTCTGAGAAGTAGGATTGTTTGTATAAACAAAACGAAAAAAGTGTCTTCTTTGAAACAGTAAAATTATCCCACAGTAACAAAACGTTATACAAAAAAGTTCTAATAACAAACTTTTTTCCTGCAATCTAAAAGAAACAAGGTTGCTGTTTCTAGCATCGGTATAAAACTAGGGGTCACTATAGTTCGGTTTTTCCGTTACAATATTCGTTATTTTTCAACATTTCTTGCAAAAAAGATAAAAATGATTAAACCTGCTGAATATAAAAATATTTAAAAAAAAAACCAGAAAAAGCATAGGTTATGCTTATAATTTCATTACAGCTGGCCTTCAAATGATTTACAGCAAAAATGAACTTGATATAGCTAAAAATGTCGTCGCAATGGCGAAGGGGAAAAGGTTTTTCTTTAGCATTCCGGTCTACGTCATATCTGTCTAATGTTTTAGGCTTCTACTGACTAGATTATTATAGACAAAAGGTCATATGCACCAAAACCGATGTCGTTCGGTTTACATTCTGTGACTAGCATTTTAAATAAATGCGGAGGGGTTCCGAATGTGCGCATGATAATGCTTTCTATTTCTGATTGCGTGGAACAGCAGATTGCATGACGCCATCACATGGACATAGATACCGTATCAGGTGTCACCGAACCACTTATACTGGAGCCAGACGCCGAAAGAAATTTGTGCAGAGGCGAGTTTTTATCCTTCAAAATTTCAGAACACATATTTTTTTCGAGACGACCTAAAAGTTTTTAATGATATATATTTCTTTACAAAACCAAATACTTAAGATTTTTGCGAACATTGAAACGGGACGGTTGTGTATAGCCGACGTTTCGACCGAACGCAAGTGATGTAATATTGCAGAATTTTTGCATTTTTTCTCCATTAAGTAAGTGTATGTACCAAAGAGATGATTGCCAACTGAAATTCCTCCGTTTGAATAAGTCACTATTCTATCCAACATAAATTCCTGAGTGCGCAAAATAAACAGATAGAAAAGTAATATCAGCTTATGTAGAGTGCAGCATCTACAAGCCTGCACACGGGATCCTCTCAGTGTACTCATGGTAAAATCGAACCTAACATGCCATATTGTTTCATACGTCAACATTTATTTGGTTATAATCTTTGACTGTTTGTTTGATTATTTTGTTTAATGCCCTATTGACAGGGTCATGTAGGAAATCGTCAGATTTAGGACCATCGATCACCATTCCTGGCATATTAAACCGTTTTGTAGAAGGTCATTATTGTTGACAGTGCAAAGTCTACTGATCGTACCTCCCCCCCCCTGAACAAAGAACAACGCATCAATAATACATTCTATATTAACAGGACACCATCCGATTATAGTAGACCCTTCATTTACAGAATAACCTCAATTTATAATATGTCCCTCATTTACGGGTCTAAATGATAATCCATTAATACTAAGTCCAACTTTGACGGGTTAAGGGTCATTTATAGCGCACATCACACTTATCATAATACATCAGTTTAAGATTCTTGTAATGTAACAATAAGTCGTGGCAATTTTAAACATCTTATATGGCGAAATTTAGCTTCAAGTGATTTAGCAACATATATTGAATCTACGGGACACTTGGCATCTGCATAAAATGTATTGATCTATCTATATGTAAAAGTAGCATTTTTACAAAATATTAACAAATATATATAGAATGTACATTTATTTTATATATATAGAAGACACAGAAGATACAGCAGACCATGTATCTATAAATAGATGTATGGGGAATCGTCTATATATAGAATATTCAGGGAACCATCTATTTATAGAATGTACGGGTATTCATCTATATTAGAATGTTCGGGGATCATCTATGCATAGAATGTAAGTGAGAAGCATCTATTTATAGAAAGTACGGGTAATCATCTAGGTATGTAGAATGAAGCACACTCTTTGATTTCATTAACTAGATAAAACATATTGATATTAAAATAATGATAACACGATTCGCGAACCATGTCATCTTTTACATATTATCTGATGTGACGTCACAAATAAAGACGTCCATTGCATGCTGATGTCACAGGTCATCACGACATAAATATCGTCTTATGTATGGTTCTTATCTTAAAAGGCGCCTTATCTCTGTCATGCAGAGGCCTAGGGGTACACATGTCCGAATTTATTAAAACAAAATTTCAAAAACATATCAAAACGTCTAAATGGTAAAATATGTTGAAAGTAATTCAAATATTAGTATTCAAAGAATAACATCAATATCTAAAGTAAGCTACATGCACAATAGTTCTGCTTAAAACTTCAACTCAAAGTGGTGTGATTACTTTTAATATTTTAGAGAAATAATCTGGACCTACTAATATGTTCGAGACATCGAGAAATTCGACATAATGAACTTCGACTCATCGAAGTTCTAATGTATGACTATACCATATTATATAAATATTAACCCACGCCTGGTCTAGAACGTTTGCAGTGACATTACCCAGCCTACATACGAGTGAGATGGATAGATGAAAATGGCTATATGCCAGGAATATGGTACATGCGTACTATAGAGGAACACGTGTTACCTTACCTTGGTGAGAGAACCGGAACATTGGCAATCCCGTAAACCGAAGACTCATTGTTATGGTTGGGTTGTTCTGGTTCACTGATTTACTTATTGTGTTGTCGCCACGGGTAAATAAGTTTGATGCTTACGGTATGGCCTTTTTCTTCAGATGATAACAATTCTTACACAAGACGGAATCATTATATATTCTCAATGCGAGGGTATTTTTCCGGTTATAAATGACGAATATATATACATTCACACAAATATCATTATATCATACGATTGTCCGTTTATAATGTATGGCTACTTCCGCTCTGAGAACACGGGCATCAAGATGTATAACTTCCGGTATCTGAGTGGTAAGTGTATTTGACGTGTCCGTTAACACTTGACAATGTGCTGGTATTGTTCTGATATCAGGAATGTTTGATCAGTAGCACCGATATTATAACACTTCCACAGCACGTGCTGCTATCGTATCTGTCGCTGTCGTGGTTGATCAATTCAAAACCGCACAAGTGTACATATGGTCCAACTATTCAATTAGAGGCGGTGTTAGCGGCAATGATGTTACTCCAGGTACTGTTCCAAGGACACCGGCGGAACACTTCGATCCGAGGTTACGCTGGATCCTAAGCTTTCCAAGGAATTTTCATGGAATATTTGAATGACATACGGTGTCGGCTAAATAGTCAAGACGCTTATGATACACATTATCATTACTTCTTCGCTACAAATCTTAGTGTCTATATATCGATAAGAATAGCTTATATATGTATTTCCTATATACCGTCATCTCTCTACCGGATATCAATATCATCATCAATAGTTGATAATATAGAATAATTATGCTGTGTATGATACTATGATCAATTATTAACATTTCCTGAGGTTAAGATTATGTTTAACCTACTTGGCACAGTTATATATTAACCGAGGTCGAAGCCTGAGGTAATTATTTCAAGAATTTACCAAGTTACTAGAAATATGTTTATCAGATAAAAATGTTCGTATTTTATATTTTATATTGATATGATTCTAAATCGACCTCTGTATTATTCTTTATGTATGTTAATTGCATTAAGGTTGCCAGAGGACGCTTTGATGGGGTATTTCTCACAAGATCTTACTGGCGTCACAAACGCAATCTTAACCTTCTTATGACGATGGTTTGGTGTTTCTTAACGTAATAACTGGATCGATATTAATCAATCAATCATGAACCTTTAAATAGATTAATACACTAACACGATGTAATCAAATAATGACCGTGGACTAATAATGCCATATATACCGAAACCGAAACGTCTTTCATTCTTATAATAGATATGATTTTGTTATTTGTAAAAGCTTTATCATGAATTTTGACGTAGTGAAAACGATAGGTAGATATCTAGTAATATTGGTTGACATTGTTAAAGCGTCATATCACCGGGATGGACTTGTAAAACTCAAATGAGGACATTTCACTACTTCTAAGCCACAATATTGCATTGGTTTACATAAATATGCACAAGGATGATCCAAGCCCACCTTCATGACTAAATCAATGTTAGGACAACCCGCTATTGACTCGGTCATGACGTCCTTTTTAAACGATGAATACATAAATTGATAAGTATATATAGAATATTAATTAATAGTGTCATAAAATATTTTGTGCAATGTGTGATTTGGGATTATGATATTCATGTGACCTTGAGTGGTTATGATACTCTCACGACCTTGAGTGATTATACTATTCATGTGACCTTGAGTGATTATACTATTCATGTGACCTTGAGTGATTATAACATCAAATCTGATTAAAACACAGATCCTTATACCCACTCCTTCAATAGAGGATCTGACAACATCCCATAAGGAGTCATGTTCGAATGACCTTTATATCATCTGAACGTCTGATTAAATACATTTCTACACCTTGCTACGTCAATTGTTAACGACATTTCGGCCCAGTTTACTTATAAATTTAGTTTTGTTGTGCTCTTTGGGCGAGATGGCTACGTACACGAAAACAGTCCGATAGCTTTTTCAAACAGTTTCGTCCCCAGTCAAGATTCTGGCAGCAGCAATTTGATTGTGCATTTCCAAAGGTCATATTGACGTGACCCCTTATGGGATGTTGTCAGATCCTCTGATCAAACGTAGTGATAATAAAGATATGATTTTTAATCAGATTGTATAACGTCTCTTTGACTCATAGTGATTAAAACATCTCTTTGACTCTGACTGGTTATAACATCCATGTGACCATGCATGAAAATGATATCTCTACTGAGTAAATATAAAATTTTGTGACCTTGATAAATTATGGTATCGTTTTGAACTTGAGTGTAATATCCTTGTGACCATGCGTGATAATATATATCTGCCGAGTGAATATTACATTTTTGTAACCTTGATAAACTGTAATATATTTTTTTATGTTAAGTAATTATGATAACCAAGTGTTAGTTTGAGGGATTATACTATATCTCTGATTATAAATTATCCTATGACTGTGCATGTTTCCGAATGAAAAAGAAACATGCGATAATCTCCATAGCAGTTGATTATTACACTACTGTGTACCCACCTATAGCGCCTCTAATTGGTCAACTCCTACACCTCATCATTCCGATTGACTGCGAACTATTTTTCTTGGAGTATTTATTTTATTTTAAATCGGAGTATAAACAACAGAATATTGGCTTTATATTTAGGCACAATATTTTACGAAAGATAAACAGAAGTTATGGGAAAAAACCAATTGCCCAATGCCTGACTGTTATGTTTACCTAAAGCCTTTCGTTAAGAATTGTTTTGCATTTATTCAAATTCCGTTGAGACACTCGCTAAAAAAAATTAAGTAACTCGAATTTGATATAAACATGATAAACACCGGTCACTTGTTGGGAATCTCTCTATATCCGTGACCTCGGTGTTCGTTCCCTTGGGTAGTTAAAACATCTCTGTGATCACGAATTGATTGTAAGAACCTAATATATGGTATCCGATCACTATGACCCTGGATCTTTTGTAAAATGTCTGTCGAGTTTTGAACTTTTCATTGTAATCAATATGTTTCCAAATCGTGAAATACTTTAAAACATTGTGCGCAAATCACTGTATAGTAAAGTTAACCTTCCCCTAGACACTAGGGGTAAAATGCATCCCTATTTGAACATATCTCTATTTCTACCCAACCGTGTTGTAAGAAAGAAGTAAATATGTCAGGAGCTCGCTTTGATTATCAGCCTGTCAAAGAATTATTACAACTGCATTCCCGTCACTTTGAAGGTTTCCTCGCCGATCCCATGGAATCCTCTCCTGTTTCTAATTGCCTTTGTTTATTTCACCCAAGTTGATAAAGGAGAAGGAATGGATTAGTTCTTATCTCGTTAGGCCTATAATTACGTCGAACATGCAGCTGCAGTGCCTGTCATCGACAACAAAGAGGCCTCATTTTTTATCGGATCCTGTCCCGTAATGCGTTACACACATTTATCTCAAGTACAGCAAATTGGCGCGATGTTCTGTGTGTAATAAAAAGATGCTATGAATCGAAAAGAAATGGCTTTGGAATAAAACGAGAGTGCGATAAGGTAAAATGAATGTATCTAGTATCTATTTTAGAATTGAATTATGTTTTATTTGCGTTTTACGCTATATTAATGAGTCATTATTTCATGATATCTGAGGAAATGTGGCTAATGAAAGGAATGTTTTATATACTATGAAATAGTTTATGTAATCGGATCGCGATGGTGTAAAGTTTATTGAAATCTATATATTTGCATTTACTTGTCACTCCTACTATATAAACTAACCAAGGCAAAGTGAAGTATATGACGCTATGACTGTCACCAAAAACATGACCATTATGACGTCACTATTGTTGACGTGGAGACGTCAACTGATCACTGTCAAAATGGCTGTTCCATCTCGTTGATTAAATCGTCGTTGACAAACGGTTTTCCTGGTCTAGCTTAAACAATGTTAATGCAGAAACCCTAAGATGAGTTGATAATTTAAATATAAACATTAAACTATCTTCCTATGGCAATTATGGTCTATATAGATGCCAGCGCTTTATAGACAATCATTTCATAATGCGCTAGCATAGTAATAGTTTTAATAACAAAAATATCCACATATCTATTTCAGTATCGTGCGCTCTCAACAAGTTGACTGTAACCAGAATATTACGATAATCTGTTTTGTATATATCTTTAGTACTCTATCATAACTGGAGCAAACAGTTGCCGGTGTAACGTTGAAAATGGACCTCCGTTGAAAATTGACCTCGGGTCAGTTTTCAACGTTGAAAACAGACCCTGAATGCCGTTGAAAATTGAACATGCCGTTGAAAATTGACAGTGTCTAGTGTCAATTATCAACGGCAGGTCTGTTGAAAAATGACCGTTGAAAAATGACCTTGGCAAACAATCAACGGATGGTCTTTTAAAAAGTTTGTACTATTGATTTTTTTATGATTATATTTTCGAAGATTTTACGTTTGTCAGGTATTCAGTAATTGTTAATATATATTTATTCCCTGCAATACAAGAATACATGTATTATATATCTGCGCATGGATCAGTTATGTTGTGTTCTGCGTATGGTTGTGTTGTGTTGTTGTGTTGTTTTGTGTTGTGGTTGTGCGTTTGTGTGTTGTTTGTTGTGTGTTGTTGTGTGATGTTGTGTTGTTGTGTTTTTGTGTGTTGTGTTATTATGTGTGGTTGTGAAATGTTATTGTGTTGTGTGTTATTGGTGTGTTGTGTGTAGTTGTATGCTGTGTCTTTGTTTTGTGTTGTGTTGTGTTATTGTCTGTTGTGTTTTTGTTCCGTGTTTGTGTAATGTGTTGTGATGTTTTTGTGATATGTTGTTGCGTTATGTTGTGTGATGTTGTGTTGCTGTGTATTGTTGTGCTGTTGTTGTTAGGTTGTGTTGTATTTTTGTTGTGTGTTGTGGTGTGGTTGTGTTGTTGTGTGATGTTGTGTTGTGAGATGTTGTGTTGTGTAGTGTTGTTGTGTTGTTGTTGTTGGATGTTGTTGCGTTGTTGTGTGTTGTGGTGTGGTTATGTTGTGTGATGTTTTGTTGTGATGTTGTGTCGTGTTGTTGTGTAATGTTGTCTTGTGTTGTGTGTTGTGTGATGTTCTGTTTAGTGTGATGCGTTGTTATATTGTGTGATGTTATGTTATGTGATGTTGTGTTATTTTGTTGTGTTTTGTTGTGTTGTGTGATGTGTTTTTGTGTGGTGTTGTGTTGTGTATTGTTGTTCTGTTGTTGGTGTGTTGATGTGCTGTGTGATGCTGTGTGGTTTCGTGGTGTTGTGGTGTCGTGTTGTGTTGTTGTGTAAAAACGAGTTCTTATGGGGTCACTTTACAACGGGGTCTATTTTCAACGGGTCGTGTAAAAAGTGCGCTTAAAGTTCAGTTTTCAACAGTTTTCGGGGTCATTTTTCAACGTTGAAATATGACCCGAGGTCAGTTTTCAACGGGTGTCCATTTTCAACGTTACACCGGTCACAGGACCAGTTGCATGGGAAAAATGGCTGCCCTATTATAAAGTTGGCGGTCAAGGGCAGATGGACAGGCGTTGATTTCGAACGCTGATTTGTGTTGCCGAAGACATCAATCCAATGGCCGAATAACAAAAGTTAAACCAACAGACTTATTTGAGTGAATGTTTTGTTTTTAGCCCACCATCATCAGATGGTGGGCTATTCAAATCGCCCTGCGTCCGTGGTCCGTGGTCCGTCGTCCGTCCGTAAACAATGCTTGTTATCACTATTTCTTAAAAACTGCTGCAGGGATTTTGTTCAAACTTCACATGGAGGGTCCCCTTGGTCCATATTTGTGCCATACAGATTTTGAGGCTGATCGAAAAAACATGATGGCCGCCAGGCAGCCATCTTTGATTTTGGCAGTTGAAGTTTGTTATCGATATTTCTTGAGAACTACTGAAGATATTTTTGTTCAAACTTCACATGGAGGTTACCCTTGGTCCCTAGTTGTGCCATACAGATTTTGAGGCTGATCGGAAAGACAAGATGGCCGCCAGGCAGCCATCTTTGATTTGGCAGTTGAAGTTTGTTATCGATATTTCTTGAGAACTACTGAAGGAATTTTGTTCAAACTTCACATGGAGGTTACCCTTGGTCCCTAGTTGTGCCATACAGATTTTGAGGCTGATCGGAAAAACAAGATGGCCGCCAGGCAGCCATCTTTGATTTTGGCAGTTGAAGTTTGTTATCGATATTTCTTGAGAACTACTGAAGAAATTTTGTTCAAACTTCACATGGAGGTTACCCTTGGTCCCTAGTTGTGCCATACAGATTTTGAGGCTGATAGGAAAAACAAGATGGCCGCCAGGCGGCCATCTTGGATTTTGATAGTTAAGGTTTGATATCCCCATTTCTCAAAAAGTGCTGAAGGGATTTTTCTCAAATTTAATATGTAGGTTCCCCTAGGGCCCTTGTTGTGCATATTGCATTTTTGGACCAATCAGTGAACAAGATGGCCGCCAGGCCGCCATCTTGGATTTCGATAGTTAAAGTTTGTTATGGCTATTTCTCAGATAGTACTGAAGGGATCTGTCTCACATTTCATATGTAGGTTCCCCTAGGGACCTAGTTGTGCATATTGCATTTTAGGACCGATCGGTTAACAAGATGGCCGTCAGGCAGCCATCTTGGATTTTGTTATTCAAAGTTTGTTATCGCTATTTCTCAGAAAGTACTGAAGGGATCTGTCTCAAAATTCATATGTAGGTTCCCCTAGGGCCCTAGTTGTGCATATTGTGATTTGGGGACCGATTGATCAACAAGATGGCCGCCAAGGAGTCATCTTGGATTTTGATAGTTGAAGTTTGTTACCGCTATTTCTCAAAAGGTACTGAAGCGATCTGTCTCAAATTTTATATGTAGTATGTTTGAAAAAGTTAGAAAGTAGAGAAAAGATCCATCTTTCCTTTGTAAGATATAGATCATTCTTTGGTGGGCGCCAAGATCCCTCTGGGATCTCTTGTTTACTTTCATAAACTCTTTTCTTTTCGCGTTTTAATGTTTATTTGTTTTGTCTGTCTAATTAATGATAAACCCTTTGGTTTTGTTGTGTTGGTTTGATGTAAACACATTGATAGAATAACATTATACAACAATATTTCTACATCAAAGATTTCGGAGGCCATTTATCAACATAACACAAATGTGCATGTATGTTCAAGTTGATCCATAAAAATATAATCCAGTAAATGTTAAAATGTCTTGAGGGATTCTTTTCTAAAGGTTTCACTATACACTTTTATCAACCAATCAGATGCGATCTTACAAAACGGTCATGTCAATTCTATGATAACATATGTCTTAGCCAATGGACATGTTTTTACCAGCAATGTTGAATAATTTTGTTATAAATGCCCGTTTTATGAAAATGACCTTTACCATATCATTCGAAGTAATCGTTATCCGAAAACCAATACTAGTGAAGCATTGTAGTGTTCTTTTTATCTGTAATATAGATCGCTACTTCCCCATTACTACTTCTCACAGAACAATTTACCGGGCATGGATCATGTCAGATGCACGGCTAAAAGATTGAAACGAAACAGACCATTATTTTTACCAAATTTCTTTAAATTTTTCAGGGAGCTTCTGATTGATTTTCCGGAGGCTGAACTTTCGCATGTAATTCATTTTCAAAAATATTTCTACTTGTAAAAATTCTCAAATTTTCGATTTTACAGCTTTCTAAAAACGGAAATATGTTGACAATCTAAAGATGTTGTGAGACGCTGTGGCGAGGTGGTATTGTATTCACACTGCACGCTATCCTTTCTCACCGCTGACATTAGCCCGATCTTTCAGCTTTCCGTGGGCTAAGAGTTTTACAAATCACAAAATGGTGTATTGGATATGATATATATCTGCAAAAATCTGCATTGCATTACAAATGTATTATATTTTGACTGGAGTTATCCCCCTTTCAATAATAGTAGGGTTATAATTATAATGCTAGCACATGATGTGGTTTTCTCGTCCGTCCATTGTGATTTGTTGTTTCATTTGTGCCAAACTTTGCCCTCCAAACTTTTTTTTATATCTGATTCACGTAACAGAACTAGGAAGAAAAATATCGGGTATCAGTCAGATAGACGCTTCACAACATCACCTCCTTAAAGCTGACAATGCAAGTTAAAAACATTTGAAATAAAAAAAAAAATATTAACGAAATGTTTTTTTCAAAAATTGTTTATGAGACAGCCCCTAGTTATGCCAGTGTGGTATCTAAGGAAGTGGCAGCCATTTTTCTTTTGCTCTGCTTAGTAAACTTCACTGGCCAACCCCCTATATAAAGCACGGGACACTTGACACACGTATGTCATTCTAAACATGTCTTGTCTCAGATACACATGCCCCGATATTGGAAATAACAATGTCAAATTGAACACCTGAAATTATTTCATTGAAGTAATAGATTAATGTGTTGTCAGCTATATCCCAACATATGTCCAATACGAACTAATAAAACACTTCAATATACACTAAGTTTTACACGTACATGTACATCGACACGTGTGTGTCCTTGATAGTTGTCGCTCGTTCGGGTCAGGTACGTAGTCACGTGTATACGGTCAGTTGAGTGCATCGAGTACGATGACGTACGTGGAGATATGTGGATGGATTAATTTTTGGATTTCAATTCACTTGCGTCGAAATTTTATTTTGAGAAACATCTAAATGACAACTTAAAGGAGTTGACATGTTAATTGCTGAAAAAAGGTCCCATATAGTTTTACAGGTGAGGGTTTTGTTTACCTATTTGTAGGTGATATATACTGTGGACTGCTAGGTGTATAAGTACATGAATGAGCGCACGTGTGTCGATTCACGCGCTTTATGTAAAACAAAAATGGCTGTCCTCAACTGGGGAATGTCTCATAAACGATTCTTGAACAACGAGTATACTTATTTAAAAAAAAATCATTTTAATAATTTTAACTTGCATTGTCAGCTTTAATGATATTTTGTCAATTATTTTTTTCTTCATAACTTCCCCATTCACTAGAATATCTTCAACCTTTGCCGCGCCTTTCTTTCTTTCTATTATAACGTCAGCTTTAAATGTGTTAATATTCTCATTTTATTTGGCCTAATAAAACTGAGAAAACACAAGAGGACTTACTGTGGTTTTATTGATAAATTTGATGTAGTTTTTGTGATGTGTTTTACAGGACACGATAAATGTGATGTAACTATGGTGACGTGTTTAACAGGACACAATATATGTGATGTAACTATGGTGACGTGTTTAACAGGACACGATAAATGTGATGTAACTATGGTGACGTGTTTAACAGGACACAATAAATGTGATGTAACTACGATGACGTGTTTAACAGGACACGATATATGTGATGTAACATTGGTGACGTGTTTAACAGGACACGATATATGTGATGTAACTATGGTGACGTGTTTAACAAGACACAATAAATGTGATGTAACTACGATGACGTGTTTACCAGGACACGATATATGTGATGTAACATTGGTGACGTGTTTAACAGGACACGATATATGTGATGTAACTATGGTGACGTGTTTAACAGGACACGATATATGTGTAGCTGCAATATTGTAGCTCAAAAGACTTTTTGACAGAAAATGGTGTCGTCTTTAGAGCTACAATTGGTGCCTATTACTGCTAATGGAGCAAAGTAATGATTATGCAAACCATTATAAAACGTTTGTTTGCATTTTTAACGTACTTGTTTGATATCGCTTACCTACTAGGCAATAAAACTGAACCACATAAAATATAAAATTCTCATCGAGGCATTAATTTTTAGCTCACCTGGCCCGAAGGGCCGGTGAGCTTATGTCATGGCGCGGCGTCCGTCGTCCGTCGTCCGTCGGCGTCCGTCTGTCCGTCAACATTTCCTTTAAATCGCTACTTGTCATAGAGTTCTGCATGGATTGTAACCAAATTTGGCCACAAACATCCTTGGGGGAGGGGGAACAGAACTTGTATAAATTTTGGCTCTGACCAACCGGGGGCAGGAGGGGCGGGGCCCAATAGGGGAAATAGAGGTAAATCCTTTAAATCGCCACTTGTCATAGAGTTCTACATGGATTGTAACCAAATTTGGCCACAAACATCCTTGGGAAAATGGGAACAGAACTTGTATAAATTTTTGCTCTGGCCCCCTCGGTGGCAGGAGGGGTGGGCCCAATAGGGGAAATAGAGGTAAATCCTTTAAATCACTACTAGTCATAGAGTTCTGAATGGAATGTAACCAAATTTGGCCACAAACATCCTTGGGGGAAGGGGAACAGAACTTGTATAAATTTTGGCTCTGGTCCCCCCGCGGGCAGGAGGGGCGGGGCCCAATAGGGGAAATAGAGGTAAATCCTTTATATCGCTACTTGTCATAGAGTTCTGCATGGATTGTAACCAAATTTGGCCACAAACATCCTTTGGGGAAGGGGAACAGAACTTTTATAAATTTTGGCTCTGACCCCCCGGGGGCAGGAGGGGCGGGGCCCAATAGGGGAAATAGAGGTAAATCCTTTAAATCGCTACTTGCCATAGAGTTCTACATGGATTGTAACCAAATTTGGCCACAAACATCCTTGGGGGAAGGGGAACAGAACTTGTATAAATTTTGGCTCTGATCCCCCAGGGGCAGGAGGGGTGGGGCCCAATAGGGGAAATAGAGGTAAATCCTTTAAATCGCTACTAGTCATAGATTTCTGCATGGATTGTTACCAAATTTGCCCACAAATATCCTTGGGGGAATGGGAACAGAACTTGTATAAATTTTGGCTCTGATCCCCCGTGGGCAGGAGAGGTGGGGCCCAATAAGGGAAATAGAGGTAAATTCTTTAAATCGCTACTAGTCATAGAGTTCTACATGGATTGTAACCAAATTTGTCCACAAACATCCTTGGGGGAAGGGGAACAGAACTTGTATAAGTTTTGGCTCTGATCCCCCAGGGGCAGGAGGGGCGGGGCCCAATAGGGGAAATAGAGGTAAATCCTTTAAATCGCTACTAGTCGTAGATTTCTGCATGGATTGTAACCAAATTTGGACACAAACATCCTTTGTGAAAGGGGAACAAAACTTGTATAAATTTTTGCTCTGGCTCCCGGGGGCAGGACAGTTGGGGCCCAATAGGGGATTTAGAGGTTAATATTAAAATTCCTTCAGAAAAGAAACAATGAACCTGTATTCAGAACATTACTTGGCATTATAAACCAGGTGAGCGATACAGGCCCTCTGGGCCTCTTGTTTAATAATACATATGAAGGTCTTTCTGAAAGGAATTTATACGGCAAGTCCACAAATTGTGAATTTGACGTCTTGTGAGCGGTACGGTAGATATTAAGAATGGTAGTTATGTTTGTTTTGGACAAAAATAATTTGTAAATGCATGTATACGCATAAAATAATTAGAAACCTACAAAAAAGTATAGAAAACTATGCCCGAGTGATTTTCGGAGGCAGTGCTCCACTACGACACATAGGGACCAATTCGTACCCGGCCGAAAGGTATAGTAGGCCGGGAACGTATATTCGTTCTAGATAAATGTGATGTAACTATTGTGACGTGTTTAACAGGACACGATAAATGTGATGTAACTATGGTGACGTGTTTAACAGGACACGATAAATGTGATGTAACTATGGTGACGTGTTTAACAGGACACGATAAATGTGATGTAACTACGGTGACGTGTTTAACAGGACACGATATATGTGATGTAACTATGGTGACGTGTTTAACAGGACACGATAAATGTGATGTAACTATGGTGACGTGTTTAACAGGACACGATAAATGTATTGTAACTATGGTGACATGATTAAAATGATACATTGAGTCAAATGTAGCATATGATAAGGTGTTTTTGAGGAAACCATACATTGGATAATAATATTTACTGGTAGATATACACTGTATTGTTCTAGGTATATGTTCCATATTTGCATCGATTTGGAGCATAATTTTGAGCCATTTTCGTTGTTTCCTTATATTTTTCTTGCCAAATTGTGTTTCAGTGGAGTTCCCCACAAAGTCCATCAACATGTTTAAAACGTTCGTTGTATATCTCGCGGAGGTATTGTGTTGGTAAAGAGAAGGTTTATGTGGACAATTAAAGAATTTGCACACTTCCTATCTTACAGATAACCGCTAATTTGGTTCAAACAAAAAGGTTACACGGACACAGTGAGGCTTTTAAACACTTAAAAATCAACACAGGAAGCCGTATAACGGCCATTTACTCCGGCAAAAACATGTACGTCACTGAACGTGATGGACACGCGGCCTCGCGCGCCGACAGAAATAGTTCAGGCATGCTAAAGCTGCGGCGTTACACACTTTAAACCAGCTATACTTTGGGACAGAAGAGATAAATATTGCTTAAGTTATTCCGTCAGGTATTCTTTGTGGCAAAGAAAACCTTTAACGTGCCATTAAGAGTACCAATGTGAAGCCAAGCGGTATTAGGGACGCTCACATGACTGACATTGATGTGACCTTCATATTCACTCCTTTGAGGGATCGATTTGGATAACGCCATGGACGTATTCACTATTGCTGATTACAAAATAAAAAAAATGCAAATCTTTGAAAAAATGGTCAAAATTGTTTGGGTACCATGTACTAAGCGGCATAGAGAAAAATCATGCGTTTTTTCTTCAACCATGAAACTTCATGAAATTTGGCATGCAATTAGCCTAGACTACCGAAACAATATTAAAACTGGGAGCCATTGCAAAATATACCTACTTCCGTTTTTTCTTTCAAAAATGGCCACCATTTTCGTAGGTCAAACTTAACAAAGTAATGAAATAACATACTTCAAATCTCAATAAAATCATGAAACTTGTTAGTAGCCCAGACTACCAAAATAATATTAAAAGAGGAAGCCTTTGAAAAATGTACCTACTTCCGGTAATTTAAAGATGGGCGCCGATTGAATTGGCGAAACTACTAGAAGTAATGATAAAATACGCTGAACGTTTTAATAAAAGCATTAAACTTGGCATGATAATAGTCAAGACAACCAAAATAAGATCAAAATCGGGAGCCATTGCGAAATGTGCCTACTTCCAGTTTTTTTTCTAGATGGCCGCCATTTTCATAGGTAAAACTTAATAAAAGTAATGAAATAACATGCTACATATCTCGATAAAAACATGAAACTTGGCATGTTAATAGCCAAGACTACCAAAATAATATCAAAAGCGGGAGCCATTGAACAAATTACCTACAAGAATTGCGAATAAAATATATTTCAAAAGATTTCCCTTAATTTGGATTTTAAATGATATCTCTTAACAATTTAACCGGAAGTACATGTAAGATATACTTGATCCATGTTTGTCAATATGTGTAATGTGCTTAAAGTTTACTTTCATTCCACCTTTCATTGACCATGATGGTGGCCATATTGGAAAAAATACTGGAAGTAGGCACTTTTTTGCGATGGCTAGCGGTTTAAATGTTATTTTGATTGTCTTGGATACCTACAAACCTTTTTTATGGTTTTATAAAAAAAATCAGTCTGCTATTTCATAGCATCTCCGGGTATTGTCTACGAAAATGCCAGCTACTAGTTTTGCCAACGGAAATGTCCGCTGTGTTGAATAATACCGGAAGTAGGTACACCCCTTTCAATGGCCCTCGCCTCGAATTTTATTTTGATTGTCTTGGCTACTCACATGACAAAATCCATGCTTTTATCAAAACTTGCAGTCTGCTGTTTCATAACTTCTCCGGTTATTGCCTATAAATTGAACGTTATTTTGAATAATACAGGAAGTAGGTACTTTTTTCAGTGACTCATGGTTCAAATTTCATTTTTAATGTCTTGGCTACTCACTTGCCAATTTTTATGATATTATCAAAACGTGCAATGTGTTAATTTTACAAAAGTATGGCGGCCATCTTGAAAAATACGGGAAGTATATACCCTTTTAAATGGCTACTCGTTTAATTCCTATTGTTGGTTATACTGACGACTCACATGCCAAGTTTCATGCTTTTATTAAAAAGTGCAGCTTCTTATTTCATTACTTTTCTCAGTTTCACCACAAAAATGACCGCCATCTTGAAAAGCACCGGAAACTAAACCAAATCGCAATAGCGAGAATTGACGATATTTGAAATTTGATAATGATTTAAATTTTCTTTTCGTCTTGTAATATAAAAAGGAACAACAATTATAAAATGTTGGAGCTGTTTCAGGTTGAGGTGTTTGGAATCCTTACAGTGTTATGTGTCAACTGTCTAATTTGATAATAAATAACTCATATTTCACTTTGGTTTAAATCATCATAATGATTTGTTTTTTTCGAAATTCAATATAGAATTTTGTGTAAGTCATTGAAAAAAAATGAAAATCATCGAAATCACCGATAAATTAAAAATATATTTGATTATAGCTTGTTTTGCAGCCTTCCATCAACTTTTTGGCATTTCTTTTCCATTTCTTTTCCATTTCTTTTCCATAAATGTTCGTTCATTTTTATTATTCTGTGATTAATTTGTGTCATAATAGCCTCGAGATTTTCTTGCTAGACCGAATCCAGAGTAGGTTGATGATCACCGATCTGCGCTCATTTGGTAATTCAAATTAAAAGTACAGCGTGGATTCATGGTATCGAGATGGGATAAGTAGATATGTATGTGGATCTGGTTTGGATTGATTAGTTAACGTCCAAAACATTCAGGGTCATTTAAGAATGTGACAGGCTTAATTCATAGAGTGAGGGAAGTCGGAACACTCGGAGAAAAGCCACCAACTAGCGGTCAGTAACCTGGCAACTGCCCACATTTGATTCGAGCTACCGACCCAGAGCGATGTCCAAGAGACAGAGGTAGTATTATCAATATTAACTTACTAAAAAATACTACCAAATCGTTTTTACACTTAAATAAACACTCAAATGAAATTATCTTAATGTTTAAAATATCACAAAAGGTCAACACATTAGGTAATCCTGTGTAGGTTAAAAAGATAATAATATAAAGTTTGTCATTGTGTTTAGTTGAATTTCTTCGGTACGACATAACATTTGTTTTATGGTAGAGGTATCTGTGTCCGGACGTCAGACTGTGGGGAGTTCCCTGTGGTGGAATGTGTACCAGGGTTAAGGGTCGGATGTTTAAATGTCTTATCGATTTGAGTTGTCATTATACGACAAGTAGAATTACAATTAACGAAATAACAGCTCAAACAATTGTTTTAACCGAGGCCATGGAATTTTCTATTTGTAATTACGTTTAGAAAAGATGGTGCAAAAATTGGTCTCATTTAGAGGTGTGTTAATGTGTCACAGTTTTGGCATAGTTAGAGTGCCTATCTGTCGTAGAAATACGAATATGTGATGTTCATGCCGATAGAAAGCAAAATGTCGACGATGTCTCATTATATATTGACGATATACTGGAAATAGTGGAAACGGACACATTGTCACTCATTCAATAAGAAACTCAGATTCCCACAGACGCCATTTTCTGTCGTTGTAGTTTGGTCCATATGAGCTAAACATAAAAATATTTCAATTGTCAAACATTTTCTAGGTATTTATTTTTTTGTATCTATTTTTATAGTTTTATTAGGCTAAATATGTAAGACAGTCTCTTCAACATTGATCTACATAGTGCACTATATGTCTTAAAAGTGAGCTAAATATGATATTAATATCGCACAAAGGACAACTTTAAAGCATTATTGGTAAAATGATATGTCTTATATGACATTAAAAGACAATTTGGCTAACAAAAGTCTTCCAACGGGAGGTAAGTAAAAGGAAAGGTAGGTTACAATATACTGATTTGGCTGTCTAAGCTTTGTAAACATATCTACTAAGTATGCTGTTCCAGTGTTTCATAATATAGGAGATAAAAGTCTGATAAATTTTTTTTGAAGTAGGTTAATTGTCAAAATGTATGTCATGGTGACCTTGTTTAAGAACGCGGCGTTCTCTTAACAATGGAAGCCAATATGCCAAGTATGAATATCCAGAATTTTATAAGAGATAGTATGAAGACAAGTAACAAATCAGTTTTTTTTAAATGAAACTTTCATCTATTTTGAAAAAGCTATACAAATATAATGAATTTTGATATTTGACACATTTTCGCATCAAGTTAATGAACATAATGATATAGGAGATATAGCACGGAAAGTAATTCTATTAAATGAAAATCAAAGGTCAAAAATAGGTCGCAGTGGCCCAGGTTTCCAGGATAGCAAATGGCTTTGCTGTTCTATTTCTTAGATATTTAAAGATTTTTATCTAAAGTTAATTGTATTGAGTCATTTCAAGATAGAAAGTTTTATTCAATAGGGTTTTAGCATTAGATCTACTGCAGTGGAATGGAAACGGCGTAGCTATTATATATATATATGCAGTTTTGATTGATGTGAATATTTTGAATTGATAAACGGGACAATTCACTCACGCTAATTCTTTTACATAACCAAGAAGCAAAATATGGCATAAATGTATTGTTCTACATTTCTTATGAAACATATAATATAAGATATTGACAAATTCCACGTCATTGTTTAGTATTTTAATTGATACTGTTGTAATTACAAATCGTTGATCAATACGATTAAGCAGGTACAATATGTACGCTGTACCAATATCCGAGCCAAAGTCACGCACGTTAAACAAATGAACTACATAACCACTGTGGAGGTGATATAATGATTTTTTAGGCAAGACAATTCACCTAATAAGGTAAAAACATTTCTGTCAGAGCGATTTGAGCTGTTCTAGACAAAAGTAGCATTACTCTACGAGCAAGGGACTGGGTTCGGCATACAAGATATTCGACCACAATTTGTAATGGCGGACAGCGAGTGAGTTTGAACATTTCACACGCATTTCACCACCATGGGATTTTCTGACATATCACAGTAAAACCGACTGATCTAATTCCCATTAGAACTGGGGGTTTTCCGATATATATACAAATTTTAATGTTCTCGTAGAATGAATTGTCCCTTTAAGTTACATGAATAAGCTTGAATGATAATAGGCGATCAAAAACTTATACATGTAGTTTTAAACATTTTATCTTGCTTTTGACTGCTCGATGAATTATCTTTAATCTGTATGCAATTTCTTTCTCTCATTTGAATTCAATGATTTCAAATCTAGGCTCATTCCAGTAGTCACGGTTTCTGAAAAAAGAAAGAAATATGAATATTAAAGACAAACAAGTAGAATGTAAATGCAATTTCAATATTGTTTAGTGTTGAAGTCATACAAAGTCTTTTGTTGCACATACTGTACATGTACTTGTTTTTAACATACTGTACATGTACTTGTTTTTAATCTACATGCATTGACCAATTACAGTTCGTGTACTGCGAGCCAACCTCCTTTTGCGTGCGATTTATTTTCGCAAATTTCGCGATCAAGGTAAATTCGCGAATGTTTATCTCCGAGAACTGATATCTTCCACAATTCTTGCATAATGTATTCTTAAAAATGTATTTCCATTTTATTTGAAAAACCGCGAAACTTAATCCATACGAAAATGTTTTGAAACGGAAATCGCGAAATTTAGTAGCAGCGGAAGAAAGTTGGATAATGAGTTTCGGGAACCAAATCTGCCTCACCATGCTTCTGGAAACGGTATTGTGTCTAGATGATCTAATTATAGATTAACAATGCCATGCTATCATATCCCCTTACTCAATAGTGACGTTACTCCTTGGCTGGTCCATCGTAAAATACGAATACACCAGACATTTATGTTACTCCGTGGTTACCGAATACAACAAAGATAGGCTCAGACTAATTAAAGATACGTAGTGACGGTCATTAAATCCGGACCGGATAATAGGTGGCTGCCAGGCCGGAAAATTAGTAGCATGTTCTATCCTTCTGATATACAAAATAAATCAGCAATGCTGTTTTATTGTGTATTTTTGGCCGTAAACTGTCTCCTACATTTTTACTTAATTAAGACGTACTTTGAGAATTAGGTTGTAGAACAGTTTAAAGTTTTTGCCTTTTATCTTATCAGTTCTCCACCGAGGCTAACGACTAGTTTTATCAATATTTCAGGACAATACAGCCAAGAGATTTACTAATATTTTGTACTTTTACGTTTAGTTTACTGACGACGAGTAAACGCTAACGGACATGGTATTCCAGTCGCGACCTGCAGATATGGCGTTAAGATTTGAATACATAGTCCTAAAAGGAGACTAAAATTGGGAAACTATCTTTTCTATTTTTCCGAAATGACTTTCTCATTGTCGCCCATTTTTTGCCTTAGAGTTGCGTGTCTGTAAAAGTGGTCACCATTGCTCAACATGAATGGAATGGGACGACTGGTTCACTTGTTAAAGTATTTAATGTGATCTGGTTGGGTTTGCTTATTGGTACCGTTTCATTATGCCTCATTGAAATAACACTAAAAATGATGAAAAACCCTGAACAAGAGGTAAAACATGAATACATACCACAGTCCATCAAAACACATTCACCATACGCAATACATCCTTCAAATGACTTACTACCTTTCAATGAGTATAGCCTGTTAAAATGTTGGTTTCAATACTATCCTGAAGCTTGTTTTACAGAACTGCGTCCACTAAAAATCGACCTTTGGACCTGTGGTGTATAACATCAACGTTTAACCTGTTGAGCTAAAGATGGGATTTGGATATCTACGTGAAGATAACCACTTCGTTAGATTAATTTGTTTGTTTATCATTAAATCAATGGCAATCTAATATCGTTATACATCCTAGTTTAAGTTCCTTTCGAACGACCATTGTAAAGGTGACACTCGCCCACTAGGAGTTCTCATTAAAACTATATATGAGACCACCATGTAGTTTCTGAAAGTAAAAAAACCTAACGGAAATACTACAATGTGTATGACTTTTTTCCGTAAGGTAGCAAATGTTATATGTGAATCATTCTACTTCCACCTTCAAATGTCCATAAGCCAGTCAACTTGTTTATGGCAGCTATCGACACTAGTTTGGATGCAGATGTTGTCGTAATAATATTCAAATTATTAATTTGACTTGCTTCCATTTTCTCTAAGAAAGACATGAATCCGCATGAATGCCTCAGGATCCAATATTGCATGTGATATTGATGTATGTGTTGTTTTTGTTATTGTAGGCGAATCTAGAATATAATGGGAAATGACGGATTCTGAAGGTGTGTCAAACGCTACATTCTAGACAAATAAATGCGGTCGCTCTCCATGTAATATTGATTGTCAAATGAAGCCTTATGCTATATTAGGAAATACGAATTTTAATGAATGCTGCAAAAACGAGTATTGTAGTTGGACAAAAAGAAAATGCTTAGGTTTACAAAAATTACAAGAAAATTCAGCTTTATGAAATTGTAAATAACAGCAACCTTCTAGAAACTAAGATTGAACGTGGTGGTCTAAATGGCTGTACCTGAGACGCTGTTAATATTACCATGCCGACAAGGAAGTAACGAGAATCAGAATCAATGCATTGACTGGTGTCGATAATGTGAGGTAAGGGTGTGTGGGTCGTAGGAGACATGGGGGTAGATTTTATGAAACAATATGTTCATTATGTATACAATGTACTGTTAATACATATATTTTGTCGGTTGTCATAGTATAGCATGTTTCGCGCAAGAAAACACAAGGTACAAAATAGCTGAAGCTTTAGTTTAACGTATCATATTCATATTACAAACAAACATATAACATTAAAGCAGTAGCGCAATGAGACAAAACATGACGGAAATCATTACACTGAATATGATAGAGTTAATAGTAAGGTACTGGTTTAAGCTTGCGTTTTGTAACCCACATATTGCTTATTGCGCCTTGAAAGTTGAAGCTCGTATCTCGACTTCGCAACAATTACATTGCAGACCTCCGCGAAACCATTTTCTTGTGACAGAAGCATCGTCCTATTAAAACATTCAATGGTTATGATGAAAATAAGCTCTGTATATACGACCCATAATTTTTGGACGAAGGCAAAATGTATTTTGATTGAGACAAGCCATATCGCAATGAATATATAAACGAAACAAAGAAGAGCGCGTGCGTACATACTAAGCGGAAGTGCCTATACTCTGCAATATACTGTCAAGGTGAACATGGCTTTGAACACTCCACAATGCAATAATTAAACTTAATATTGAATTGTTCCCATTCGTGAAGGGAGCTAAATTTTAACGAAATCATTAAAAAAATCGTTATAGACAATGAAATTATTCGAAAAAAAGTCATTGTGTGTAGCATTCTGTTTACTATTGATATTCTACAAAGTATGTCTCGATTGTTGAGGAAATCCAAACTAGTGGAGAATGAATCGCCAAACATCGAAATTACCACGCAGTGGATCTTTAAGTCTGGACATAGAAAGCCAGACACTGAAATAATTACTATTCCAAAGTTCTATCTTTTTAAAATATTTTTAAAGAGACTTATCGTTCCCATAAACGGCAATAGTAGATGACCTATGGTAATGTGAATTACAAAATGGAATAATGGTATTTTTAATCTTGAAACTATTTTTGTAATGTATGCAACGATATTAGCAACTATATTTTTTTGGAAATTGCAAAGAGTAAAGAAACAGCGAAAAATTGCATTGTCAATTAATTCAATAATTTCACAATCCGCATTAAAAACAATCTAAATAATTGCCATATATTGGCAGAAACTTGACTTGGCATATAAGAAGTGACGATGATGGCTGTTTTTTCACAGAAAAATATTTTAAGGGAAAATTTCACAGAAAGATATTAACCGTTTTCAAGGTACGTGCATAGACACGACCTATTGTTGCTGATAACTGTAATGTGGCATGCGCACCATAAAACGTAAATATCGAAATGTATTCGAGTGTTTAAATATTTTTTTCATGCTACAAGTACATAACATTTATTTCCAAGGAATGACAGGAATAAAAAAAACTGGTATGCAGGATGTAGGATTATGTTTTTCGTTCACCAGCGATACAATGACATTGACATTTGTTTTTACACAATAGAAAAAGAT
Organism: Argopecten irradians; assembly: GCF_041381155.1. Taxonomy (NCBI): domain Eukaryota; kingdom Metazoa; phylum Mollusca; class Bivalvia; order Pectinida; family Pectinidae; genus Argopecten; species Argopecten irradians. The sequence goes on along the minus strand of NC_091137.1, from coordinate 26,132,662 downwards.
CATGCTGAAACCGACTTCAGTTTGTTGATGATAAATCACAATATGAACAATCCCCCTCAAGACCATTCCAGTGACAAGTTGAAGAAGTTAAACATCAAAAAGCAGTATATATTGGTATAAAACCTAGCATTACCAACATAATTACACTCAATGTTTCAAACACCTGCATGTCAGCTAGGCTAACGGACATTAATATAGATGAAATTCCAACGACTGAATGGTTACCCATACTGATAACCAATTTTAGATTGTTTTTTTTTTTTTTCTAATTAGGCGTGATCTATGTACATTACCTTTTCTGCCATATTAAGGCATTGATTAATTGCATGCAACCACCTTCACTGAAGTAGAACCATTCTGACGTACATTTTCTCGTTATGCCTTCGGTCAATGTGTATAGAACAAATTTCATGACGGCAATCATCAAAGACATTGACAGTTTCAATTTTGCCATCTGTATGAAGGTGTCCTTATCGTCGGAGGGGTTGTCTTAATAAGGACCAAGGCTAATCGGCATCACCCTCAGCTATAAACAAATAGTACACATCAGTACATACAACACATCCACCAACATCCCATCACAACGTATTGATCCACGTAGACATGGCGTCAAGTGTTATTAATACCGAGCTTGATCGAGTACCAATGGGACCATGAATGATTGAGAAAAATGACATCTTATCTTAAGGTGAGGAGACTTATTTTCGGACAAATCGTAAATGAGAAGAAACCAATCTCTGTGTGTACTTATAATGCGTTTTCCTAGCTAGGAGGAGTGAGGACTGCACACGCCAATGTCATGGGAACTCACGACAGGGAGAATTATATGATGACTGACCGGTCACAAGACTTAATCACGTGAACATAGTATCATGTCCTAATCAAGGTCTCATTGAATAAATGTCGTTACAATATTTAAATATTCCATATTTTCATACTTTCTGTTTACAATGTAATTAAGTCATTGCAAATTCTATTTTCTAAACCTTATTAGAACCATATAGAAGAAAAAGGGTGCAATTCATGTCGAAGGAATAGACTTGTAGAATATTCGACAGTGCGATACTACAGCCCAGTATTAATCAGCAGGACAGAGGACAGATGGCAAGCTAGAAGTCAGAAGAAATGTAGTTACTTGTTAAATACAATCGTCTCACTTTCACTTCTAGGGTTTCGTTTAATTTGATTGGTTAAATGTCTGCAAAAAAAGCTGCAGTACATCCCCTCTGTCGCAAAATAGATCATGGCTGTTATCCAATCACATTCCTAGTAGTTATCAAGTGATATACTAATTAAAGTAATATTCTCTTGTTTGAAATAAATACCACAAAGGGTGCGATACAAATTAACATTGTCAACAACTTATTTCCGAAATATAACACGCACTCAAACAAAGAAAAAGAAAAATTTCAAAATTAAAATTCGAAGAAATATGGAAATATAGAGTGCTTTAGAATAAAAGAATTTTGATCTTGGAAAGATAAGGTAAAACATATCCAAAGGAATACTTTAAACAATAATGAGGAATAATTGATTCAGTACAGCAATACTAGAAATTGTTACCCTAAACAATGTATAGTAAGACATATTCTATGTTCTAATTGAAATACAATGTATGTATAAATTTGTGTGAAACAAGAAAGTTAGTGAATGTTTCTAATGTGACGTTTCTATGGTTATAACCATGTGGTCACTGGCGCCTTAATCATACAAATTAACAAGCAGCTAGGTAAGCAGAATTGTAAAAAAGTATACTAGATGTCTTCTTAATTAAAATAAAAGATCGTTGTGGATTTCGGCACTGCTTCAGTGTACCATAATATGCTATTGCATTAAATCATTATAATTGGACCGAAATAACTCTCGATATTCGTGATCATATATGTGTGGGGGTCTATGTCCCTTCTCGTCCCAATTTATTAGGTGACAGTATACATTTGGTACTAAGCCATCGCAATGTCACCGAAAAAAAAAATCACTGACTGTATAGTAAACACTCTTATATAAACCATATGTAACAGTGTGCAGGATTTACAATAAATTTAATACCTGCCTCTGCCAGGGATCGAACTCGGGACCTCTGGATTACTAGTCTGACGCTCAACCGATCAAGCTAAAGAGAAGTTCTCTCTAGCCGAGCGATATATTGCGGCTAGTATTGACCAGGGTTACATACACCCCCTCTAGGAATCAACTCGTCCTCGAGTTTCCAGGGGTCACAAAGATTCCTTCGCAGGTATCGTGAAGTATCATTTCCGAGTCCCTACATGGGCGTCAATGTAACAGGGTGCAGGATTTACAATAAATTTAATACCTGCCTCTGCCAGGGATCGAAATCCGGACCTCTGGATTACTAGTTTGACGCTCAGCCGATCAAGCTAAAGAGAAGTTCTCTCTAGCCGAGCGATATATTGCGGCTAGTATTGACCAGGGTTACACATATGTTAAATATGAAAAACCAAGGATGTTTGAAGGTATCTGAAAAGTAAATGTTCTTAACGTCATCGACAGCATCCACCAAACAAACCTTTGAAATATGGAAAAGTCATGAAATAAAATGTGAAATATGCTGTTCTGTATCTTTGGCAGCATGCTTCAGTGAGCTAGCACTATACCGAATACTCGACAAGGAGAGGATTATACCACAACCTTCCAAAACATACACATATGGAACAGACATAAACACAATGGAAATGACGTTAGCTGTTAATAGGACGTTAAGTTCAATCAATTAACGAACCAACATACAATGTATTTTTTTTCCTTTTTCTTTTTTAACGCAAAGTTTATTCTTTAGTCTCCAGAAATGATAAGCATAGATGACTGCCAGGGTTGAGACCCTGGATTCAGCATCCGTACATAATTGTCCTCTTGCAAGAGGGCTCTCATTCAACATTCGTTTTCCAATATTCTCTCATAGCTTCCAATCATACACTTATTCTTTCTCATTCTTGATATCATTCACTGGTACATTCAATCTGTGAGCCATTCATACTGTACTCATTTATTACATTTCTTTCATCTTGAATTCATCCTCGCATTCTGAGTTTATCTAAAATATTCTGAACACAATTTATTGATACAGTTTTCGGGATGCAATTAATTATTTTTCATATATTCAACTTGAAGTAAGATTAGAAGCTCCAACTTTTCAATGGTGGAAATGGTGTAAAGTAAGTAACGTTGTAACTGGAGAAAAATATTAAATCATTTGCTCCAGTTTTTGATAGTGAAAAAATACCATTTGTCAGCGGTGGAGCATCTTAAAATTGACGTCTATTATAGAGTAAACAAAATCTATCGCCCCAACATCAATTCCTTTGAGAATATTTAACCATTGTATCGGAAATGCGATCATAAACTTTGCTAGTTCAGCAATACAATTTCTTATGTCAGTTAACATGTTACATATTACGTAATCCTCTTTAAAATTATTTCTGCGTTTATCCCATAAATCTTGTATTGTAAAAATATCGTTTTTGAGAAGAAAAAATATGGCTGTTTTATTATATTGGATGAAATAATATCCAAACATTGGCTCTTCTAATATTTTGTTTTTGTTAACAGTTGAGTGGCTTGTTTTTGAAAATTTGTCCATACTTCTATAAGGTTTCTGTAAAAAAAAGTGGAATTTTCGATGTTTTTGGGGCGTGTGCCTGATAATTTACATAGAAAATAGTTAACTCTTAATAAACGGCTCAACATACAATGTAATTGTAAATGAAAATTTGAATAAAGAAAACCGCCAAAACAAACAAGAAAAAACAACAAACAAAAATTAACAAAGTGCAAATGGTTCAATAACATACTACGCATGTCCTATGTATATTTCCGATTCTGATCGCATTTGTATCGCATCCTCATGACGACGTTGTAGCTAAGAACAAGAAAAACATGAAACCCCGAATATTTTTTCACTTTTGAATGTGAGGAGCATTATTTGAAGGATTGTATAGGAATGTCAAGAACAGGTTATCTTGTGCAAAACGTGATGTCGTAATTTTCCCAGGGAGAGGAAACAGACGCCAATGGCAGTGTAACAGAAAACTGTGATCGACATGGTATGAACTTTAGAAGAGATTGTGTTGTTCTCTTGGTCTTTTTGAAGCAATGATCGATTCCATTCGTGTATTAGTGTCATAACAACAGGATTCAAATTTAACTGTTCATAATCAGCCTTGGAATCCTGTCAGTAGTTTTCATAGAATCAATATTGATAATCAAAAATTATAATTATAAGTCCATTCACAGCGATATTAAAAGGATCTGCCATTTCAGCATTACAAGAAAGCTGGATTATCCGCCGTTGGGCAACATTCCATTAGCTTTTTCCAGTATTACCAATGTCCGATAGACGGACTGTGATTACAAATCACCAATGCTCTATTTTAGAAACTAGGAGAAATTAGGTCAAAGTCTGAACGATACTGCCCACCGATATATTTCGATTGAAAATGGCTATTACCATTCAACAGACGTTAAAAATCATTATGAGACGCATTTATAATGCTTAATATTCAGCTTTAAATGTCACTTTTATGTCCCAGAATTATAAAATAACTGAAATATTTGGTAGGAGGCAAAAAACATTTTACCAACACTTCATATATTTTTATCGTCAAAATATTAAGACACTTCAAGCTGAACTAAAACACTTCCAAATCCAAGAACCACTCCTTCGAGAGAAAGATTTTACCCTCAGAAGAGATCTTTAATGTGAATCCCTACAAGGACTGGGAACGGGCTTTGTAGAAGTTGTATAACTTGTGCCTAACTTGTTTGCAATAAAATATCTTTAAATAAAAAAAATCCATATGAGGTTATTTCGATCAATAAAACATTATGTATCTTTCGCATCGAATATAAACAATTTACTTAAGCATTAAACTGTATTCATATGGAATCTATGGTCTATATAGATGCCAGGGCTTTGCAGACAATCTTCATAATGCTCGTTAGCGCATTATGAGATGATTCTCGTATTCCCCTGTATGTGTATGGTGATTGGAAGATACAGCAGAATGCCCAATTGTATAGAATCAGTCTAAAAGAGCAATGCTCATATTTTCCACAATTCTACTCAGCTAATACATGTACAAGGTCACATGGAGGTCAATATTTAGTATATTGACTCAGTGGTATCGTGTTAAGAAACACATAGTTATATCACTTTTGTGAAATCATATTTAAGCTAATATGGCGCTTGTGAACTCGCCGAAGTTGAGTTTTCCAGGGTGCTATCTGCCATCTTTTTTCTTGTATTAAACATGCATATCAAATGATAATGTTTACATTTATAAACTTTATATCCAACATATTGATTAAGAACCTTTTACTCTTACATTAAGTAGTTGTACCGCCCCGTTAGAATCTAAAACAACGACCTATGGATTTCCCCTCGATTATTATCTAATTCTACCAATACGTTTCATCGCCATATTGATCTGCTAAAAGTCCTTAATGAGTTTGAATTTCTTTCGCCACCAAAACCTGATACTAAAGTATTTAAGACGCTAAACACAAAACAATAAACATATTGAAAGTTAGAGATTAATTGCTCCTAAATTTTAACATCACAGAATAATTTAGCTTTGAGTTCTCGGCTACATTCCCATACAGCTATTAACATACTTATATTATCATAGATAAAACTGGGTTTCATATTTATATAAAACAAACCAAAGGAAGGATTTTTTAAATTAGATGAAGTCTGACTTGGTTAGAATTTATTTATCATGAAACCTCATGAAGTCATCATGAGATGGCTACCGTTATCAAAGGGGAATAGGACACTAACAAATGATCAACATTGTCTACTTAATATTAGTAAAACAATTGGGTAAAGAACGGACTTATGATTGTTGATTTAGAACATGTTCGACATAAGTTTATTGTGATCCCACGGGGAGGATGGGAACAAACATTCATGACACTAATTAATATCCTTAATGGTTTCTTAGCGTGTGTAAGAAATTACTTCTCCTCCAACGCACGGATGGAAAGACGTTACCTATCTTGACCACTGCAATCAAATAGGGATATTTGCGAGAGCTTAAATTTCGCGATTTCCATGTCAAACGTTTCACGATGTTTCTTTTTCGTGATATTTACACGATATAGTTCTTGTAACATGGTTTCATACATACACCAACTATGACGCTCGAGGAAACTTTTCATAATTAGCGGAAAGTTCCATCTCGAGAACAGTTCCTCGTTTACGGTAGGTAATCGCTAATTTATAGTTTGGCAGCAACACTAAAGACATCAATGATGAAGCAACAGGAAGATCATGATAAAAAAGACAAAGTTCGTGCTTTGAATAATCAACGTAATTCAATACTGTGACCTTGATTGGTATAGATATTCACAGCACTAATCCCTTTATAGTGCTAATTCGTACGGGGTAAATCTCGACAGGAAGATTGGAAGTTAAATGGATTGACAGAACCAAAGTAAGTAACACGAAATAGCATTAGTCGTTAACACAATTCCATCATCCGTATTTAGGTAGAATAGATTATGTCTGTTTGCCTTAAGTGTTTTCGTATGACAACAACATAGTATAACCAAGTTATCATTAGACTACATGATGTGATTGTGTATTTCCTTTCAAAATGTTTCTCGATCAATCATCGGAGAACTACTATTTGTCTCTAAACTAAAACATAAATTGAATTGTTACATGTTTAATAATGGGAAATATGCCACAGCAAACTTATAATTAAGAAAAATGAAAAGAAAAAGATGCGTTCCATATGATATTAATACAGTTACGTACGGGCTGTAATTCGCATAAGACGATTACCAGTTGGATTGCGTTGATATATTCTCATCGGATCACAATGGATTGGCGATTGCTTATGATATTTTTTCTTGTCGATGGAAAACACTCGTAGCAATAAAAGTTAAGGTGCTTGACGCCATTTGTGGATCAGTTTTCATTGGAAATTTATTTTTATTATTTTGCCAACTGGTTTACATACCAAAATAAAATCAATCCGCAACAGTTGATGTGTTATGTGCTTAAAAGCGTTTGTTGTCATACTATTAATACATTTGATGAAATTTTAGGACATTTGATGGCCACCCTCCAACAAAACCTATGAAGAGGTTTTAAAATCTCACATCTTGTTGGTTTGTAATCTGATTCCAGGACAAAAAGTCTGTAGAAAGTTTTGTTAGAGTGATATTCGTTTGGGGTGTCAATCTATGAACAATGTTAAAAGAAAAAATGGATATTCCCTTTTAAAAAGGATAAATGGAATTGGTTTTTAAGTTTATGTATGAAACCAATAGTAGCGGACATTTTAAGTGCAGTAGATAATTTTATTTTTGCTGATGACTAGTTCATTAAGACGTGTCTGAATGGCGTCTAAGAACAGCAATAACATAATCACATTTGATACAGAAATTCTTTCAGGCAGAATTTGGATACAATTTCAGGGATTGACATAAATTGTGATGATATCATACAGTTATCGTTATGTGTCAGCCCCTGAGGTTAGGTGTGGGCATAGCCGGGGATTGATTACGTCCGCAGTATCACCCATAGACGGCCATAACATTACCTCTATAGTACACTGGCCATGTTGATGGACAGCACTTCAGTGGTCAGATAGTTTATATCATTTATTTTTAATCCCCCCCCCCCCAATAAGTCTGCAAAAATGTTACACAAATACACGAGTGATAATACCACCGGACCGGGAAATAGATACGACGACATGTCAGCAACAAAGCTTAACCCAAAAGTAAAGTTAATTGAAGAAATTTAATTTGGATCAAATTGTCAATTTGAATACGACAAATGTCTTTTCAATTTATTTTAACCTCAAAACTGTCCATCAATATTCATCTTTCTACATCTCTTGTATTCTAGCATTGAGATGGTATCACAAAAGCATCTGGAGCCGTTTGATGAATTTTGAATAGATATATTAAAACAAGGAAGTCAATATATTCTAGAGTATAAAAAGGTAGGTAAGGTATGCTTGTGAGACAACCATGCAAAGCATATCTATGTTGGATTGTATAATATATATTGTAAACTGACTTGATGTATCTAACACTGGTGGCGTTTTGTAATTGGAGATAAAGATGTACCATCAATACGCTAGATGTCTGAAGGGACAATAAAATACAATGACAAAATCCTTTGATGTTGGTGTATAATTCTGTAATCGTCTGGAGCTACTGATGAGGTTTTAACATTTCCTTATAACATGGCTGTAGATAGAAAACCAGCATATTGCTTCAAACCTTATAGCATATAAAATAAGACATCAATTGGTACTTTGATAGATCAAGATGAACTAATATTTCTCCTGATAATAGCTGATTTTTTCATAGTAAATAAATTTTAGGAAAGTGATAAATGTGAACATGTAAGTAGAGGTTACACAACGAGTAGTTGTTGAATATGGCATTAATTTCACACATGTAAGTTTTTTTTGAAGATTTAAAAGACACAAGCTTTAGCAAGTAATGTGATATGTTTCTAACACATTTAATATTATTGTCATTTATGTATCATAAACTCTTGTTTTTGCATGAAGAATTTTTATTTTATTGTTGAAATGAATTACCACAACTTCTTTGTAAAATCTCACCAAGTTGTTGTCTTCGTGTCTTGAACACGGACAGGGACACAGTTAGGCGTTCAGTAAAACAAGAAGTAAAACAATGTCATTTAGCTTTAAATACGGCTTGCTTTGTATATTTCTAAATGGTACATTAAAATGAACATTTTCCAATCAACCATATACCTTTATTTTCAGCTAATATTTTAAACTTTTTGATAGAAAATTCACTTAAGACCGTGCAGTACAATTATATTACATTACGTTATAATCTAATAACTAAAGTCGATGTTTGAATGTGTCGGCAAATTTTCAACATATATTAATTTTACTTTGGAAAATATCGTTATGAAAATATGCCATTAACATGAAATAAATACCAGAATCCTTTCAAGACTGATATTTATATTCCACACTGTCAGTCAAACGTCAGATTATGTTGTTAGTTGTTAAAACAGATGTTATTCAATGGCTGTCATTGTGGGAAAATATCACCGTAACATAACTGTTGACATTAAATTCAAGGTTTTGACAAGACAGCAGTATTGATCAATGTCAATACCCTATAAAAGAATCTATTCTGGCGGCCCATGCGGTACCCAAAGTGGCCATGTTCCATATCTCTAGGGGATAATTCAATAGTGATGTCGACTGTATCCCTGTTGTGTTATAAGGTTAATACAGTAACAACACAAAGCTTTCTCTAATCCATGTAGTCCTTCCCCACGGGACTGTCTGATACTTAGTTAGGAGTGAGTTTATGGGTAAAGCCATTAGTCGATAGTTTAAGGATACGACCGTATCGTTGTAATCATGTCTTGTCTCACTATTCAATACACTATTCCCTTAGGTCATGTAAAAAACAATTATCACAAAAGTTTCAAAATTTTTTCTGGAAAATCTTATCTATGTTGTTGAAAGATCATTTGTCAGTTGAAGAGTTTCGCTTATATTTGTGGAATTAAGTAGGTCAATTGTAGATGAAAATGGAAATGAAGACATTTTTATTTCGATACAGAGATGAATCAACACCATCATCACATGGACAAAAAGTGAACTTTATATCAATGCGTAATGTAATAAATTTGAATACAATTATAAGGGTTATAACGTCCAGACTCGCGGTCGAGGTATTTCAGTGTTGGGCTTTTTGCCACAAGGCCCTAGCCCCATCTCTGGGACTCTGGTAAGAAATCCAAAGGTTACCAGGTTCTTACCGAAGTTGGAAGGGTTATTCCCAACTGAAAACACAAGCCCGTCACTAGATGGCTTTGTATGTTATTAGATGTCGTACACAATTGGATAAATGCTACAAACACTAAACCAAGTGTTGATAGTATAAGTTTGTGTCCATTCTATAGTGCGAAAACTAAGGAAGATCACACTGGGCAAATCACGAAAAACTCAAATAGAATAGCATTCATGTCATCTACATTAACATTCAACTGACTCATTGAGACTTTATATTCTAGAATAAACGGCTTAATCAATTACCAATTAAGGTCACGTGCGAGTTAGAAGTTGTATGTAATCGATAAAAAGAAAGTTCCATCATGACCGTTCAATAGTATAATTGTTCTTTATTGCGTTAAATGGACGCAGACAACATTCAACAATTAAACGTTTATTTTAGAAAAAAAATTAACTCCATGGGTAGGAAAACTGTTTCGTATCTAACCATTTAATTTCGCTGACTACTAAAAATACTTATGCTCGTCCAATATCCTTAAATAGCGGATATGTACACTAAATTTTACATGCCCTAAGGGATTTTCTAGTGTTATCTAGTCTTGAAAACTCATTCATTTTTCAGTCTCCACGACACAAAGTTATGCAAAAGGCAATTCATCCAACTAATTACTGATGTAAGGGTTTTAATATGCTTCACTTTCATGAACTAATTTAAACCTAGACTGCAATGGACATCGATTTATTTTATCAAGTGAAGGATTTCGAAAGCGACTTTCGCACTAAGAACACAGTTGCCTTGGGAGGATGTAAGAGCGGGTTTTCCTTTTGTCACCGATATTAATTCAGATCAGCATTTTCCTTCTGTACCCAATAATGCAGATCAACGTTTTTCTCGTGTAGCCGATAATTTAGATCCACTTCTACTTTTTGTAACAAATAATTCAGATTAACGTTTCTCTACTGTAAAAGATTATTCAGATCAATATTTTCTCTTGTAAACGATAGTTCAGATCAACGTTTCCCTCCTGTACCCAATAATTCAGATCAACGGTTTCACCCTATAACCAATTATACCGATCAACGTTTCCCTCCTGTACCCAATCATTAAGATCAACGTTTCCCTTCTGCACATAATAATTCATATCAACGCTTTCTTCTTCTAACTAATAATTCAGATCAACGTTTCAGTCCTGTAATCAATTATTCAGATCAACGTTTCCCTCCTGTACCCAATAATTCAGATCAACGGTTTGACCCTATAACCAATTATTCAGATCAATGTTTCCCTCCTGTACCTAATAATTCATATCAATGCTTTCTTCTTGTAACCAATAATTCAGATCAACGTTTCCCTCTAACCAATAATTTAGATCAACTTTTTCTTTCGGAACAGATGATTTTAACGTTTTCCCTCTTACAAATAACTCTTTTCTCTTGTATCCAATAATTCAGATTGACTTTTTCCCTCTAACCAATAGTTCAGATCAACCTTTTCTTGTATAACCAATTATTTATGTCAACGTTTCCCTCCTGTAACCAATAACGTTTTCCGTCTTACCATTAATTCATATCAGGGTTTTTTCTAACTATTCTACAATTTCTCCCAGTATGACAATTTATTACATTAATGAAAGAAATTAGTTGAGTTACGTTTGAAAATATCTTATCTTTAAAGGTACATATTTGGCTATCTTCAAATATGAACGATTTTGCTTTCAACGTGTTAGACATTATTGATAGGATTTTAACGGTATCATGAGCAAGGCAAGGTTAGGTGGTTATGTGTTATTCAACCAAAATTTGTTGAAATTAAAAAAAATGTCAAAATCGTTACATGGACAGTTATTTGTTATTCCTTATAACGATTAATGAATAACGATCTTACTTTACAATTGTACATATAGCTACTATCAGGTTGATTTGGGCGGTTATTGGTAAGATACACGTTATGTCTGTAGTGACGAGAGAGTCTGTAACACAGTGTCAGACCACTTCAGATGGTAACAAGAACTATTGAAATGTTCGTATGTGAGAGGCAAATCCCAAACCCAGATATAAGTTCCGTAAGACAACTCGGTTCACTGTGGCGGAATCCTCATTAACAGACTCTAGTTTCATACCAAGTCAAAACATTTACTCAATGGATCATAAGGGAACCGTGATATACAGACAAGGAAACGCCAGCATTCTTTGTGAGATATAAAACCCATAATGAATCTAGATCATAATGGAATTTAGACACACAGAAGACAATTAAATTGATGTTGTATCAACCCACCAATTCTTCTTATATCTTATACAAACTCGAAATGTTACTTGCATTACATTTTCAGCAATACATAGCTTTAAAAGTGGTTTATTGTATTTTTATTAATAATTTTAGCATCGACACTCTATTCCACTTTCCATAGGTCTTATCATGAAATGCACCATTCACCTTTATTGCCATATATTTCATTTCATTATGTATAATGCAAGAGGAAGTAAACAGTTTACAAGAATAGGGAACAATTTTCAGTTCCATTAAAGTCCAGAAATATTAAGGACAGTACATTAGCTTACATATAAAATCCGAAACTTATTTGCCACTCAAGGCTGACGATTAACCGAACACCAAGTCTGCAAATACATTTATAAGTCTTCGAGGAAGAACTACATCTGCGCAATCACAGAATCTTAGCAATTAATGGACGAGACGGATGTTCATCTGTGTCCAAAACTGGACATAAGACAGAGATGTAATGCTGAGGTCATGGTTTAGGATCTCTTACATTTATATGTTATCATACTCTGGTTAAGGAGCGGTAGCTAACATTGGAGACTTCACCTCCTTTCTGAACGGAATACGATACTCATTGCAGTTATTTGAGTTTATCCTCTATAATAACAAACGTTGTCGTGAGAAATATTATAATGAGATCATTAGCGAAACAACACTGATTTTTTATCAATTTTGGCCAACACAGAATATCGAGAATGGTTGTAATTTTGATCCTAGATGCATATGTAATGTTACTGTATATAGTATCCTTATACTTCTGGTGTTACACCTTTGTCTCCACTGAATAAAAATGGCTGTTGCTATAGTAACATATCAAAACAATGTTTAGACTGGAGTAGTATTACTACGTACGTGATGGTGTTCATTATGTTGTTTTCTTGTTTTCAGTGTTGTTATATGATCCAATATGGCAGCTGTTGTCATGACACCCTACAAGTTATAATGCTAACATATAGCCCTCATGTTGTTATTGAAAACCGCAATTTTATGTAATACTAATTTTGAGGCCAACTAGGATACTCGTATACCTAAGTTAGTAGATGATATATGAAACATTTCACTTCAGCTAATAGCAGGGAAAATGAGTCGATGGTAGCGTACCATTTCTGGTATTTCTGAGAGAATGAAGCACAAGTACCATACAAGCAGAAACGAGAAGCCATTTTATTTTTCATAGTGTGAATCAGTAGATTCACTATCGTGGTAGCTTGTCATTTTCAGACCAGGTATTGGTATATACTACTTGGCATTATATTCTATATCGTTTGCTGGCGTTCGTCTGTGAACTTCTATATAACATTTACATAGCGACTTCTTAATGTCACTTATAACCATTTTATATTCTCTTTTAAGATAATATATCCCCTTATGAATAGTATTCCCGGATTTATGTTTTCAATTTTCTTGTCCTTTTTCATCGACATTCCATTCCTATAGGAAGTTACATTAAATACCACAGTTTACCAATAGGGCAATACGGTGGGGAACAATAGGTGAGAAGTCGTTGGATTTCTTGTGGTCTTAAATCTTGTCATTTACACATTAAATCGTGTTTACACCAGAAACGTGAACATTTAATTCCACAATCATAACGGGTACTGGATGCAATTTGAAAACACATTGGAGCCATTCGCAACCAAATTAAGATTTAAAGAATTATTTAAGAGGCATTTTTATCGAAATCTTCCTTTAAATACGTTTAGGTATGATCAGGGTGATGAAAACGTAGCTGATAGTCATCTAAACATAGAGACTCATAGTGATAATTCACTATCAGTAATAGTAAATCAAGGTGCAAAAACTATCTATTCATAAAGTTCGTGAAATATTTCGTTAACGAAGTTTTTGTTTCCAGATGCCTGCATATATTTCGGCAGGCATCTACCAAGATTTATTTTTCCTGAGCTATCTTTTAACGCGTTTAACAAAAATAAATGAATTATATACTAATGTTTCTATACTAATGATCAAGTTTGTATTGAACAAACGGCCGTTTATCCATCTCGTTCATAGGTGAAATAAAATAATGGTTGGAAAGTGTTCAATATATGGATGAACAGGAATCGCAAATATGCACGATCACTCTGGATAACATCTAGCATATAAGTATAAAAATTGCCAATCGATGCATACTTATTTCGGGATATGCTTCTTTGATTCACTACAATGAATATGGAAAGGTGTTGATTGCCACACAGAACGCCATTAGTGAGTATACCGCGTGTACATGTTCTGTACCTTCTGCCGAGGCAGAACATTCTATATAGACAATTTTTTAATACCGCGGATAATGCGGTGGGGGTTCTAATGAGATTTTAGTTCTAATCAGGTTAATTCTAATACATTCTAAAATCAAAAGCTTTAAGGATCTTATTTACATACAAAGAATTCTCTCTGTATGCCTTAATTAAAGCATATACACCGTTTTCGTGAAAAACACACATTGTTGATTAATAAATAAATGTTTTTGGTTGGTTTTAAGTTGTATTTAGTTTATTTTAAAATACTAGCTTAGATACGATACTAGAAACATAAATTACATTTCATATACATTACCATTTATCATTTCATATTTTCAAAAAGTTCTATGACTTCATTAAAACACATTAAAACACACTTGAAAATAGCAATAAGTGAAATTTGATATTTAAAGGTTGTTCGCCTTTGGGATAAAATAACCCTTAAGTTAGAGGTGTATGTGTTAAAATTAGCGTTTTAGATTAGAGGAAATTTCAATTATAATCAGGATTTACTAAAGCTTTGTAGGTAACCTGTGATATGACACTGATAAGTGTTGACAAGACAATTATTATGCAGATTTTTCATACATGTGTAAGTTCAATGCCGTTGCAAATTCATTAAATTGAATAAAAAACTATGACTATTAAAAGGAAATTGAGGAAATTTAAGTTGCTGAAATTGGTTTGCTCTCTTTTTCAAGTGCAGATATAGACACCAATTTTTTTATTGTTATCCAAGAATGATACATTGATTGAATCACTAGTAGTGGCAAACGATAAATTCACTGGAAGCATCGTCACCAATTAATGATTCCATCCTGCAGTTTGATAAAGAATGCATGGGATTGATAATTGTTCCTTCCCTTTGGGGTGAGACAGGAGAATCTCAACTCGAGGGGTAATACATGTATGCTAAAGTTGTCAAACACGAGGCTCTGTCAGTTGTTTAATAGCTTAAGAATCTCATCCTGAGGGTTGAGATCTCCTGTCTCACCCCAAAGAGAAGATGAGTGACTCTTTTTCTCTTACCCCATGTGAGCACGTGCAAAGATCTCGTGTAGCTTGTCTTTATCCTTGGGTGAGATAGAAAAATCTCACACCGTTAAAATTATCCCTGCCCGGGTAAAAAATTGTTTTATCCCGTTCATCGAACACTTTGTGATTTAACAGTGTGTGTCCAAGGAATACGGACCTTGTAGTGTTATCTCATTGAGTGATAAACTTTGGAACCAAGCTGCCAAAAAGCTCTGAAAAAAATGAAAAGAATGCAGCAGATATCCAAGAAACGTTTGTGTACCTTCACATGTATTAACAACAACTCAATAAATGTATGAAATTGAAATGACTACTCAAAAAGGGTGACTTTTGAATTTATTACTGGAAAGATGTGTGGTTGAAAACATGAAATAATAATTGGCAATGCAAAAATGTTGCAACTCTACAATATTAGAAAACTCACTATCAAATGAACAATAAAAATTGAATCCAAAATTAATCTATGCTAGGTGGGATTGACCCAAAAATCGTAAACCGTGCAAATCACCACTGGTAGCTTATAAGGTTGGGTTAAGGGTTTGTAAAATACCTTTCAGATATATATTCTAATAAAACCGAGATTACTGGTTACTGCGAATTATCAAATACAATCCCATCATTGCCCAAAAATTGTACAATGTTCTTTTAACAGTTAATTCTTTAGAAATTGCTTCTATCCTTTCTTTTAGAAACCTGATATCATTATCATTAATAACTATTTCTGGTTGCTGTGGTTTCTGCGCAATGTTATTTTCAAATAGCAAATTAATGCACTGCATTTCATCTGATATCATAATTTGAGACAATAAACATATATAATCAAATCTTATTGTCATTTGAAATAAAAGTTTATTGTACACAAAACTTTTCTTGTAACAAATCATTATGACGTTAGAAATGTGCATATTCATATTAATTGTACTTAAAATGTTATTTGTTTTACATCCCTTAGATATTGCATATGACAACACGGATGTCTGATTTGTTACAATTCATTGTTTACAATGAATATTCTCTAAGATAGTCTCTATAGGTGGGACTGACTACAAAAGTAATAGTCAATTCCAAATACGTATGCAAAACCAAAGGTTTTATTTAGCTTCGGAATTTTGTCGCATCTTATTACTAACACCCTTGAATTTAATTCCACTGACGATTTTTCCCCCCATATGTGTTAAGCCCGCTGGTACGTTACACCCAGTTACAGTACTGTAATTGAATTAACAGTGTGCTGGACACCCATAGCTTCAGCCTTATTTTACAATCCTTTGTATCGTCCTATGGGAAAAACTATTTCTATTTTGGTAGTGTGTGTTTAATAGTAATATACTCAAATGCATAAAGAGGGATAACTCTGAAAACATTTTGTCCATGATGCATTGTTATTTTGGGAGATTCCAATTTGGTATGTTGCCTCCAGTACAAATCTCCAAAGAAAACCTTAATCATTCATCCAAATAAATTGTTAATAAATTCATATTTCAATAATTATTTTTTCTTTGCTTTCATACCAAATCTGGCTTTCTGATTGGCCAATACTTTTTGTATACCAATATAATTAATTTTCTCTTTGTTTCTGGCTTTCTGATTGGCCTATTCATTTTTTTTTCATTCCACGATCAAAAAAAATCCGAGAATGGCGCGGAAACCCGACGTTATCGTGACGTCACAATAGAAACATTGACGTTGCGTATTGATTTGGAAAAAAATAATCCCTTGGAAAAAATCATTGGAATCGTACGTGTAAACGTATTTCATTTAAAAAAGTAGCCTGGAAAATTCACAATAAGCATTGAAGTCACTATTTTTTAATTTCATCGGGGTATGAAAGAAATTTTGTTTGCAAACTGTGTGAATACGCGTAAAATTTCTTTCATACCCCGATGAAATTAAAAATAGTGACTTCAGTGCTTAAATGAAAATTAAATCCGAGAATGGCGCGAAACCCTGACCTTATCGTTACCTCACCAATATTCACCGTAGAGACATTGACGTATTCCGTATTTGGAAAAATAATCCTTCGAAAAATCACTAGAATGGTACATTTATGCATACTACATTTATCGAATAGATTTTGAAATTAATTCTAAGCATTGATTTCACTATTTTTTAAATTTCACCGGGGTATGAAAAGAATTTTGCTTACTTTTGTGAGAATGTAGCGGATTCTCAAAAAAGTTTGCAAACAAGATTTTTTCAAACCCTGATAAAATTAAAAAAATAGTGGCACCAATGGTTAAATATATACATTGAATCTGTGAATAAGGGGAGAAGATAATATCAATAATTAGTTGGTTTTTTGTTTGGTTTTGTTTTGGTTAGGGAGTCTTGAAGCATATGAAGGAGAAATGTCAGAATACCCCCCCCCCCAAAAAAAAAAAAAAAAAAAAAAAAATCTGTTACAAAGAAAGATGTACACCTTCGCCACGTGGCCAAAGCGTCTCCATGGAGATATCGTAAGGTTTGAGTTTACAACATAGGCAAGAATTCAAAGAAAAATATGAAAGCAACGCCGACAATTTTACGATCATAAGAAATTCCTCTGTATGTGCCAAGATTTTTTTTAGATATTTTAACATAATTACATAGAGGAGGATAAACAGGTTTGGAAAGGAATTTTGGAAGATTACAAAAGAATATATTAAAAGTAAATACACTTCCTGTTATGAATATCTGCATTTCGAAAAACCAAGTACATTTGTAAATTGCCTATTTTTCGAAATCATATCTAAAACTATATTAATCGGAAAAACTGGTCATATCAGGCCATGCTATAGTGTTTAAACTTTATGATTATGCACAAATAAACTAATGTTTAAACTTATACACTTAGTGAAAATGACCAAACCCAGATGTCCCCCTTCCGTCAGCAAAGACAATGAAGGAGATCCCATTCTTTATGCACAGTATATATATGTTTCTGTAGACTTGCTGATAAGACTTTCTTTGTAGAGTTCTTTACTAGATTATCTCCCCCTAGTTTAAAACTTGGTCTAGAATCAGACATGAAGTAGAAACAAAAATTATCAAGCCAATGTTTAGTGATTCTTTTAATATTTTAGAGACTGGTGCCCAGTCTAATGTTTCCAATTAATAATATTTACATTTTCACTTCGCTCCGCCTCAATGAAACTAGTAAACTCCGATCACTTCATTTCCCAATGAAGATGCTTGGTCACGCGCTGACCTCTGACCGGCGTAAGAATACATTTTGACATTGTTTACATTTTAACCTACAGAGCTCTGTAGTTTTACGCCGCTTCAGATTTTGAATGAACTTTCTGGGATGTGGCCTATCGCTGTACATTTAGAAACACAGACAGAAATGTTTGATAAAGTGATATTAGAAATTGTTGGTAATATGATATTACAGATATTTTACACGTATTTTGAAGAAACGATGACTTAGGCTCAAGCCCCGGAAAATGCTGAACATAGGCTACTGAGCGCAGCGATGTTCATCACTCATCGAAGTAGGCATAATCGAACGCAAATAGTTAGGATAATGTGTACAATATATAGATCTATATGCGAAACGGTGACATACATGTAAGCTTAGAAACGATAGATTCCATAAAAATACGCTCAAATACCAAACAGGCTGATTTCAGTGACATAAGCCTAACGAAACGATTCCGTGTGTCAAAACCCACGGCATTGGATTGTCGTTGGAAACCGCCAATATTTCAAATAAATATTTCACTACTTACTTTATACAGAATTTTAATCCCAAAACTCCAGTTGACAGAGAAGTTATCACATTTCAAGAATAACACAGAAGTCTTCCAGTGATCTGCGACTAAATCCCACATTTTAACACGTTTTATTGAGCCCCTGAAGCATGGTTCTTGGACTGCATCGCATACCATAAGACACAGGGGTTGGATTTCACAACAGGTTTAGTTAATAAACATTTAACTGCCAGCTACAAACAATTACCAGACGGAAATACAACATTCAGGTACATTCCACAACAATCGCAATTGATTTTTAAAAGATTTGATATGTTTAGATACCAACTAGGTCCTATTCAGCATTTTCACCACAATCGTCATTTTCTTCAAAACCGGACCCCTGCTAAATCGAGCAACCGGATTACACGTTGACTGCACTGCTAGTACTGCGTAGCAATTTTTGTGTTTGAAGTTACATAATGATGTTTTTCTGATAAAATTAAAGCCGTTTATTCTTT
This sequence comes from Argopecten irradians, assembly GCF_041381155.1. Taxonomy (NCBI): domain Eukaryota; kingdom Metazoa; phylum Mollusca; class Bivalvia; order Pectinida; family Pectinidae; genus Argopecten; species Argopecten irradians. The sequence goes on along the minus strand of NC_091137.1, from coordinate 26,113,144 downwards.
CACAAAAAGACAATATTTCAAAATCGCCGTTTTTAATTGTACAAACGCGCAAAGAATGAAGTTATTTTCGGAACTACATTTTATGTTGCCTTGGTGACGAAAAGAACTGACTGGCGGCTGTTCCGTAGCTGTACATACATGTACGATAACTGGTACAATGTTGCAAATTGTATAATAATCTTATACCGAATACATATAATTTGACTTTTTTCAAAAGCGGGATATTTAAATTGGTTAACGTAAATATAAGGATTGATTATCAATTTTGTTGCTTGCATTGACTGATGAAGAAAGTTAATCTCGTGCAAATGTTACATGAACTGCTTCGCAGTTCACTTCATTTGCACGAGATTAACTTTCTTCATCAGTCAATGCAAGCAACAAAATTGACAATCAATCCTTAAATATTTCCCAAATGTAGATGTTTTTCTCTGTTTAGTTCTTTTCTACACTGAGCATTTAGTAATTGAACTACATATATTTTAAAAGATGATGGCTTATTCCAGTGGTACTTTTTCTTTTAATTTTTCTTTATTAAAATCTTAATAAAGCAATCAAATAAATATGAAATGGATATAATGACCATTGGTGAATGACCTATGTCTGAATAAATCATACTTGATGGTGTTCTTCTTTTAACATTCTAACATCTTTTTTGGTCAAGATGTATCTTTTCAATTCAGTTCAGCTAAACGTCATAACTATAAATAAGAAAAGAAGACATATCTACATAAAAACATTTAACTTCGCTTCAATATTATTGCAATATTTCAAAGCATTGACTGTTAAAAAAATTATGATTTAGAGTATTTCATGTGTTTACTTAAAAGGTTGTCATTCTCAGAGTATATCATCCGTGTTCCATTTAGGACTTTAAAACGGAAGATATAAAATATATCGATTATATTGCGTTGTGCTTATCTGTCGCTGATCTATTGAACCTATAATCAATACATAGTCACTTATATTATGCAAAAGACATTCTAGGTAATAAATTCAATTTCCAAGAACACTCACTCAGCTACAATCGTTAACTGGCCGCCTGAATACCTCGTAGCGACAAGGAGTGAGTACAATTTAAGTTCCGTAAATAAAACATTTAACACCGTTATATTCATTTTAAACTTTAATGACAAAATAGACTATTTTTATCACAGATTGTTACATATGTGAGTGATAACTGAGATATTTGATTCAATATGAAGATAGCTTGCAGACATTCTTACATAAAAGCGTCAAACATCATAGCTAATTAATATAGTATTTGCTAGATAGAATAAATTGCTTGAAATTAATGTGTACGTAAAACCTTGCTTCAATACAGATATTTAATGCATTTGCTTCGACAACCAATAAACCGAAGTTAAAATATCACATATAGTTTTGGGTATAGGTATACACACGGACACGATAGAAAGGATCGGATGTTGATAGATTATTTTTTTGTATTTATTGGCGAATTTTCTTCGTAAATTTGATAAATCCATTAAAATATTCAATAAGTCGAAGGCAAAAGGCGGAAACTGTATGAAATTAATCAAGGGTCGCACTTGGTCATGTACTGGACACTTTACTCAAATCCGTACACGTATAGAAACACCAAGGACTGTTAACTTGCTGTCTATCTCAAAAAATACAATAGGACGTGGTATTTATTCAAATATAGCCCCCCCTAACCTACATATATACTGGAAAGTACGTCTATGCACTCTGTATACTATATAAACCGAGGTATGGTAGTAGTGTAGACTAAACACTGATCAAAAGTGTGTTGTTTCCGATACATACAAGCCCATGTAGGAGACATCCTAGTTTGTTTCCTACAATCAGGGTTCGTAAAAATTTTCTTGATTTTTTAAAGACTTTTTTAAAGACATATAAAATACAAGAAGCTAAAAGAAACAAGTCCATAGCCGCCAATAAGCTGACATAGATCCTTACATATATGTCTAATAAATACATCCCTACTCAATAAAACTGGTTAAAATTATTTTCCTTCCTAGTCCATATTACCCTTCCGGTATTTATCTGACAAAGTTAAAGGAATTGCTATGTTTTGCGATACGGTCGCCAAACTACTAGGGTACTAGGGTATTGTTTCAAAATTCCCAAACACTCAATAACTTGTTAAGTCTCCCAATCGATCTACTAATTATAAGCTTCTACTTTTATTATGAATTACGTTGTGCTTATCTGTCGCTGCTCTATTTTAATCACTCAATCAATATGTGGTAACCTGAACTTATGCATAGGTCTTTCTATGTATTAAAGACGACTTCCAGGAAAGCTCTCCCAGCTACAATCGTTAACTGGGCTCCTGAATACCTCCTAGCGGCAAGAGTGAGTACATTTCAAGTTTTGTAAATACAAAATAAAACATTTATCCCCCATCATCTGATTAAATTTTAACACAAGATAACGGCATAGATGATATAATTTTATTTTCAAACTTTAAAGCAAAATTGTAAGAAAGACATTCTTATGTATGGACTGTTTTTGTCACAAATTGTTACATACATGTACATGTGTGATAACCGAGATATTTGGTTCGATATGTCGATGAAGAAAAATATTTTTTATGAATTGACGAATTTTCTTGCTTCGATTTGACAAAACCATTACAATGCATATTAGCAAAGTGGTGATTATAATTTATAAATCGAAATCATAAGGCTGAAGCTGTAAATCCGGGGCCGTATTTTGTATCGTACTGGACAATTTACCACTCAAATCTGTACACGTATAGAATCAACAAGGACTGTAAACTTGCTCTCTATCTAAAAAAAGACGATAGGGCTAGTTATATTATTAAGTATAGCCCGCCTACCTATATTTATGCCGGAAAATATTGGAAACGGTCTGTGCCATTATATATAAAGAGAGGTATGCTACAAATGTACATGTGTATTGTAGTAGTGTAGACTGAGATTTAATAAGCTCGTTAGGAAACTGAATTTCATTTGTGGAACGGCCGTCGAACGACTAGGGTATTATTTTAAAATTACCAAAATACTCAATATCTGGTAACGTTTCCCTATCAGTCTAGTTAGTACCATCTAAGTTTATAGTTTTCCAGTTTTGGGATCATTATAAACTTGATTGTTCACTGATAGATATAAAATATTTTTGTTGTAAAATGACGTGTTTTAGAGTGTTGTGCGTTGTCAATAGTTGTCACTTGGCTGCATGAGATGAAATACCACACAACCGATACATATAGAAAAGCTCATGTCTGCATTTAATTGTCAATCAATGTATGCACCCTATAAATCGTGATAAAGATTTTCTATCGACACATATTTCGACACACAGGTAAATGTACACAAAATTCGGTCGTCGGACCAATCAATATGGGTCATCTTACTACAAATATAAGACGGCTGACATCGTCACAAAGTGAGTCATACTTTTGTAACGGGAAGAATCTTCTAATGTCAATAATACTAGCTATCAGGCCATAAGAACATGGTCCTAGAGAAATATGGGTCGTCCTTGGGCGACATGTTCTTGATACAAGAATACAATGGGAAAATTTCGCCCAAACGCTTTGAACATCAAACGAGTAATCTAAAACCACCTCCAAAGCAGGAGCATGAAGAACAAACAAGAACAAAAATGGCGGCAAATTTAAAGTAATTGTTAGCCATTCGCTTCAATTTGATCTACTTTTCTGTAGCCGTTAAGTGTAATTATGAGATTTGAAATACTGATATAAATGTGAATTTTTATATTCTTAAGTACTAAAAGGTCGTAAAATACTGTGAAGTTTGTTTATTGATAAATTTTCAATGATATTTTATATTGACGTAACGTTACCGTACACGTCACTTGTTTAGAAATGCGAGAAAGTTTGGCTGGCATGAATGTCATTTATGTATTACGCATAAAAAATATTGACTGATCAGACTACATGAAATAGGTGAAAATTATTTTGTCAAATCTGAATTATTTTTTGAACAATTAACGTAGATTTTTTCAGGATTGTAATGTATATAAAGTTGTGTTTTCGATTCAGTTTCATACTCAATGTTAAGAAGATCATATATAAATTAAAAAAAAATTGCTAATGTTTCCAAGTTCAGTTCCCTACTACGGCCATCGCCATATTTGTACTTATGTCTACATTATGTTCACATTGTTTTGGCGAGAATTCATGAGGACATGTTCTCTCTCTACCATCGGATAGGAACAAAGTTGTCGCCTAAAGACACCCATGGTGTGTCTTTATCAATAAAATAAAAAATAATGATCAAAGTCAACTATAAAAGTAAAATCACTGGAATAGAGATAACAAAATCAAGTGTCAACGGTGACCGGCCCCAAAATACAATATGCATAAATAGAGGCAATTCTACACATGAAAGACAAATATCCTATCAGGTCTGTCTTTGAAAAAGCATTAACATAAATTTAGCCGTATAGTCCAAGATATTCGTTGATCTACAATTACAAATACAATTAATAATTCTAGGAGGAAGACTAAGAGGAATCTAAAACGATAAAACGAAACCTATAAAAAACCTTTCTGTAAAATTATGGTACAATATCTAATTTATCTTCATCTGAAATAGCCGCCCGTCGGAAATCTGGTTTTTTCGATCAGTGCTAAAATAGAAAAAAAAATCTAAGAATGAAAAACAATTTTCCATCGACTGTCTTTTTTATTAGTTTCTTTCTTCAATACTAGTTTAAGCATGGCTTACACAGGACTAAGTTGGGCAGCAGCCATTGACATTGGGTCTACCTATTCCGGATACGCATTCTCTTCCGCAATGGATTTTTCAAATGATCCGTCGAAGGTTTCGACACATTCATGGATAGCGCCCATGCACGGAGGGGGTCTTACGTCCGTAAAGACATCGACTTGTATTCTCTTTAGACCCGACGGAAGTTTCCATTCCTTTGGATTTGAAGCTGAAGATAAATATGCTGACCTGACTTTAGATGGAGAACAAAACGAATGGCGCTTCTTTAAGCGGTTTAAAACAAAACTTTATGAAATGAAGGTATTTAGAATGATATTTCACACCTGTAAATAGGAAACAACAGTTGTCAAGCTTTATCTAATATTAAAGAAGATTTCCATCTCAAATATATGTATGTTTCACCACTTTATATCATTTATGCACGGAATAATTGTAATGGCGTATTGTATAAAATATCGTTATAATGTTATCAATAATTGTTCAGAATTGTAATAAATGCTACCCTTGATTACACAGGAGGTAGTAAGCCACTCGTTCACTCTCGGAGATGACCAGGGTCAGTCGATGCCAGCAATCACGGTATTCACAGCAGCCATACGGTATCTGAAAAATCATATGATTGAATCAATGAGCAAATCTGGTGCATGTGGGACGTCAGACATTCTGTGGGTGATCACTGTTCCGGCAATCTTTTCAGATGCATCAAAAGAGTTCATGCAGGAAGCAGCTGTGGAGGTAATAACTTTCTTTCAAATGAGAAATTAATTAAGCAATATTTACATTTCCGTTGTATGTTTGCTATGTAACGTTACCAACGAATTCGACATTCAAATAAGGATTGAAAACAAATTGAAACAAATTGAACATTCGCAGTTCAATTAATCACCCAATAAAATCGACCAAAGCAAGATTCAATCCTTATATTTCAATTCGTTCGGATTTAATTTTTTTATATCAATTAATTAAAAAGTTTTGCGAGTCTCTGGACTTTTTTTTACCACGAGAGATATAAGAAAGTAGTCCGTCATTAGAATAACACTAATTAAGATAAAAAGTGAAAATATTACAATTTGTCATACATCTATTTAGAAACAATTATCGTATCAGTGTTATCCAGATGAACAATGAAAACATTAAAACAGATTTAGAAATTATTGCAAAAATCGTCCACTAAAGCTGCGGAAGGATAATGTCGAGACTGTGTGATACGGTTGTCTCCCGCTTCGATTCAAAATGGAGAGTCACCGTAACATGGTGGGACCGGCATTGTACTAGTGGTTTATGTAGCCTTTAGCCTTGATACAAGTTAAACAACTGATTGAAAATAAAGCGATATACATTGATTTTCATATAGTTTTTATTATCGTCGTTTCGCCTTCATCACTTGCTTGTTACAGAGACGTTCTTAGTTTCGACACACTTCACACAGGGACATGGCGCATTTTTATTCTTCTTCGGTACCGTTATGTTGCTCGACTCTAACGATAAACATGGGCCAGTAAAACGATAAAAAGACAGAAATTGTTCCGATAGACCCAATCAAATCATAACTAAACCTTAAATAGACCTACGACCCCCTCCCCTCCACAAAAAAGTAGGCCTAAGCTTAACGTTACATGTTTCACACTCCTCCTTTGCTGACGACGTGAACAAAACTAATGCTTAAACTGAAAAATGAGAGTTCATAAAAATGTTCTTGAAAGTTAAATTGTAGAAATCTGTAATATTTGCACTCTTTTTTTTAAAACTACACTGTTTAGATCTGGGCCTTTTGTAAGCTTATGCCTAGAAGGAAGCTACGGCTTCTTTGGCAAAAGTAGGTCAAGAATATGTTCTTGCACGAAGACCAGTGTGAAAAGATACCCAAGTTAATGAGCAAATGAAACAGGAATTCATTGTAGTTTCATTGACTCCAACTTCAGTGAGAATTGAAATATTTTTGTGTCAACGTTACTTTTGAAACGTATTTATACATTGACGGTGAATGAGATCAAGGAACTGATTCGATCATTCGGTAAAATATACACCTTTAATGTCCTCATTTCAAATTTTGAAAATTAAGTCATTCCTAAAGATTCAACATTAATAAATATATAATTGGAACATACAAATGTTTGAAACATCACATAGACAGCGGATAAAGACAACGTCATTGTAGAGCGCTCCGGAAATTAACACAGTTTCCCGCGAAATCTGGATCGGCTGTTACATTATTATTCAATTGGTTACATGGGTGTTCCAACCATGAGTATAGCGTCAAATAAATAATAAATATCTCATTGCGATTAAAGGTATCGTTATGACAAACCTATCGGAATGTAAATATAGGAAATGATTGTTATTTTTTGTTGTTCACTGGTGTATGAATGTCATTTAAAATGTTTGTCAAAAATGATGTTCATACACCAGTGAACAACAAAAAATAACAATTGTTTCTTAATTAAAGTATCTTTCTATGACATCAATATATGTCAGAGCTTGGCTGAATATCTTCATAATGCGGGCTAGCGCATCTCATCGTGTAGTATGAGATGATTGTCTGCGAAGCTCTGCCATCTATTTAGATCATAGATTCATAATAGTATAATAGTTTAATACTTTTTTTAGGGTCTCTGCATTAGCATTAAGTTAAACCAGGAAAACCGTTTATCAACGACGATTTAATATCGTTCACAAGATGGAACAGCAATTTTGATCAATTGACGTTACCATGTCAACATAGATGATATCATAATGGATACGTTTTGGGTGTCAGTAATACCTTCATAGACTTAACTTTGTTTAGGTTAGTTTATGTAGTTGAAGTGACAAGTGAATGTAAATATTATAATACCAAATGCGACATAATATAACAGAGAATTAAGTATCCATCATATTCACGGTTGTTATAAGGAACATTGTAGGTGTAGGGTTGTCCTTAGTAATACTCCATAGATTAAAAACTGAAAACTTATGTTCATTGTATTCATAGTATTTACCAAAACGTATTGAAAGTGGACATTTGACAATATAGATACTGTCTTTTAAGGTTATCGCGCGTTGAAATGTTTTGGATAACATGATATTTGTCATAACTGTCAGTTCTGTTTGTTTCCAGGCTGGTATAAGAAAAGATTACCTAATAATATCTCTAGAATCAGAAGCTGCATTTATTTACTGCAAGCACCTTCCGCTTGATCAAAGAGGAAACGATGGTCTGAAAGCCTTCACTTCGGGGTCAAAGTATTTGGTGTTGGACGCAGGAGGTAGGTATGGTGTGATCGGTAGTAAAAACGTTCTTATTTGGCACGATCTGTACCTAATACATCTGGATAGCTCGAGGTTAGATACATAACATGAAACTTGGATGAGGTCCGAGACCTTCTGCGAAAGTCTAATGAGATTAAAGAACATTTCAGTAACTATAAATACAATCCTCAACAACTTGCTAATCACTCTTGGGCCTTCACGTATTTTATGGAACAAAAATCCCGAACAACTTTTCGTCGTATATAACAATTATTCCTTGAACATAACTATACCGGAACATGTATATATCATTATATGCAATATTAATGCATTAAATAAAAACAAAATGATGTACACCCTTGCGATGTTTTGACGTATATTAAAAGAGATTATCGATTAATGCCGCCCTATATACCTTCAGGGATAGTAACGTAAAATTCTGTCATGATTCCGATTATGATGAAGTAATCAAATCACATCATTCGACAATTTGACGGGCGTTTCACCAACAAGGTAATTCATATTAACATATTAACAAACTTGGCAGTCTTTATATCAACATTCTATATGCCTAATATTAGGTAGCTAGGCCTTTCAGAACTTCAAAATAAGTTGTTTGAGAATTTTAGGTTTTTGGGCCCTGTGGGACCTTGAATGATGACTATGGGTATTACTATTAACAAATGTGGAAGTAATGTATTTCGTTATGCTTCATACACAATAACAGGTATATCGACCATCCATAACAAAATTTTAGGTTATTTGGCCCCATATTAACAAACTTAGTAGCCATCTATCTTAGCATGCTATATGGTCAATAACAGGTCTCGAGGCCTTCCAGAACTTGATATTTGCTTTTGAAAAATTGCACTTTTGAGCTTTGACCCATAGCCGTTAAAGGCCCACTACCTTTCCGAAACGGCTTATAATTTTTAAATGGGAATGTAAAACGAGATCGATAATTTTGTAGAGTCGTAAAAGTTATCAACTTACCGTTAATACTACATTTATCATCACCTTCTAAACAATTAATTTAAAATAAATAAAATGAAAACTTTCATAACACGGGTCGTCTTATGTTTCCCACCGTCGTCCTAAATACCGCGCGGTAGTTGACTACCACTGCGCCAGATGGCAAAAAGCGAAATGACACTTGATTCTTGTGTTATTTATGTTTTTTTTTAAGAAACCTTTATCTTTGCTAAGGAAAGGTAATTGGCCTTTAACGAGATATTGACCCAATAGCAAGTTAAATAGGTCATAACGGTTATATCGGATTTTTGATAATAATGCTGCTGTTACATTTTCAACTCATGCCATAAAAATGGTGACAAGTTCATTGGCTTACTTTCCGGGATTCTTTGTATACAACTTGGTTGTAGAAGTTATACAACTTGGTTGTAGAAGTTATACAACTTGGTTGTAGAAGAATAATAAATAAACACAAAAACAACCTATAGGTGAAAAGCCCTAATAGTGTACCTAGTGGAACATTGGAGTTTTAGGCAGAAATATTATAATAGCTTCTTGGTGTTCATTTGGTATGAATATCTGATTGATAGACTATTTCTATTTCCGACGGTCTTTATACAGTTGTTTTGTACTCGTACACATATAAAGTTTAACATAATTGGATAGTTACAATCTAAACCTTCCTAATACTTTTGTGACGTTTCTAAATGGGTTCGTCACTTATAGTGAATGATCTTGGTTAGTGACTAGTCTACAGAAGCAAATATATACATATATTTCTACTATTTGGTAGCGTAAAATATTACATAAAATTCCGAGCGATTAACAATGGACATACTTTTATATATAAATATATATAAACTGTGGTCTGTCTGACCATCGACACCTGGTCTTAATGATTGGGTATATAACAAACAATCTATATTCACTGACTATCCTATAGTCGTCAACCACCCCGTGGTCACTGACCGTGTCACTGTCTACCGTGTAGTCGTTAATTAACCACCCTGTGGTTACTGGCCTAGTCGCTGGTTACTGGCCTAGTCGCTGACTACCTATCTCGGTATATAACACGCTTGGCTAGTCAAGTTTACGCTAGCGAGTAAAGCGTTTGTGAGACCCGGATTGACAAAATCCGAGGGTATAAAAGCCCGCGCTCGCAGACGAATGCCGGGGGCCGCGGTGGCCGAGTGGTTAAGATGTCCCGACATATTACCACAAGCCCTCCACCTCTGGGATGCGGGTTCGAATCCCATGTGGGGCAGTTGCCAGGTACTGACCGCTAGCCGGTGGTTTTTCTCCGGGTACTCCGGCTTTCCTCCACCAACAAACCTGGCACGTCCTTACATGACCCTGGCTGTTAATAGGACGTAAAACTAAACAAACCAGACGAATGTCAGTCTGATATCAACACTCAAGCTGAGAAGATCGGAGAATATCAGGTATAGGCTATAACAGTATTCCCCTTGATAGAGTGTTTGGCAGCGGCTCGTGACCTGTGATAGGTCAATGACTACGTATACACAGTATAGTCGGGAGTAGTAACCACAGCGTGGTTAACTCTGTCCTGTGACTCCCGACAACTACGTTGTCGCCGACTACCTTGTAGTCGCTGACTACCTATGTAGTCGTTAACCACGCTGTGGTTACTACTCCCGACTATACTGTGTATACGTAGTCATTGACCTATCACAGGTCACGAGCCGCTGCCAAACACTCTATCAAGGGGAATACTGTTATAGCCTATACCTGATATTCTCCGATCTTCTCAGCTTGAGTGTTGATATCGGACTGACATTCGTCTGCGAGCGCGGGCTTTTATACCCTCGGATTTTGTCAATCCGGGTCTCACAAACGCTTTACTCGCTAGCGTAAACTTGACTAGCCAAGCGTGTTATATACCGAGACTATAAACAGGAAACCCGGACTCACACATGTTGTAAACAAATATACGGCGATGCCTAATCGGTGTGTGTTAATTATTATTCATTACACTTTGTCTATTGACCTAATTTAGCGTCTAGACCAATTCCGATATTTTGAATAGCATACGACCATAGCTGAATCTCAGCACCCTCTTCTGTTTATTACTGAAGGGCCACAGAAAGGCCCCGAACTGAAAGCTTTAAACACATTGAAAAGACTACCAATATATCAGGTTTTAGTTACGTTGTCCGTGTTTGCATTTTAGGCGAGACAGTAGATATTACACTGCATGAGATTCAGAAAGATGGATCAATGGATGTAATTGAGAAGACAAGTGTTGGAGACTGGGGTGGTACCAAAGTGGATCGTGCTTACCAAGATCTTTTATTAGAAATCGTTGGAAACGTTGCTTTCTATCGATTCCGAGAAAGTAAGAGTGATATGTCCGAGCTTTTCCGCTATTTTGAGGCAAAGAAACGAGCAGTCAGGCCCAATACTCCTGGTGACATCATTTCCTTTTGGATCCCTGCTGCGCTGGAAGAGGCATGCGAGAATGCAAATGATACGAAAATAGACGAGATGATCAACTCAGATCACTACTTCATGGACAATTTGGACTTCGTCCATAACAGATACCTTAAAGTAAATGGAGACAGAGCCGTAGCGCTGTTCAAGGAGCCGGTAGAACATATTGTGAGCCATTTAGAAAATATGTTGAAGAAGCCTTCTGCTACAGAGGTAAAAACCATACTGGTAGTTGGAGGGTTTTCTGAGTCACTTGTCCTTCAGGAAAAATTGAAACTGAACTTTTCGAACCTCCGTGTGATTACGTCAAAAGATGCAGGGATGGCAGTTTTAAGCGGAGCGGTTATGCTGGGGCACCAACCTCTAGCTAACTTGAGAATAGAAAGGTTGAACACGATGTTAGGATTGATTCGGGAGACATCTAAATCAGACAATCTGCTAGTACAAGAATGTTTCGTCGACGAGCTTTTAGCTTTTCAATCGCCAATAATAAAAACTGTTATGGCAAAGACAGAGACACAAGAAACCACAGCCGCGGTAAAAATCATTTGGGAACTTGGATTTGACGAAAAGAATAGAGTTCATATCAAGGTAAATGTATAAAGGAAGCTGTGTGTATCGACCGTATACTAGGCCAGTTTGCTGCAAATAAACGGTCAGCGTGCTGTGCTTGTTTAACTTAGAGGTCAGAAATAAAGACTTTCCTCTTTTTTGATCCCCCTATAATTTTATACTGTTTAGATATATATACTTAACTACTTTATACTTTTATAGCTGTACTTTAATTTTTGGCTTTTACATGGTCACATGGAGTTCGATACAATTAAACTTTGTTTTTTCATTTTTAGAAACATCGAGTTAATATTCCTTTGATAAGCTCGGTTTTCCACTATTCTAATTGGAAACCCATTATCATGTGGAGTTGGATATAAAGTATATCGCCAATATGTCCCTGTGAACTGCATTGCGCAAACGTTGAGTTCTTAGGTTGGCGGTTGAGGGTGGCGTCCTATGGCCAATGGTTTTTCTTTAAAGTGAGATTCACCCTGGTAGAATGCCCTCTGTCATTTTTTACTTTACCAGTGCGGTATAACATTATATGTACCTCAACAAAGGTATAATAATTGGTATGTAAGAACTGTTCTGGTATCTAGTTAATTGGTATGGTATGTTATGAGATATATCTCGTGTTGTAAGAATGATTGCAATATTTACCAATCAATGTGATTCTGTGTGACTGAATATAATTTTTAATCAAGATGGAACTTATACTAACAATCTTTTCAACCTATTTTCAGAGTGCCATATAAATTACATGTACATTATGTTATCTTTATAATAAGAAGAGGTGCCAATTGATGGCTTTGATTATCTCTGTTATCTCGGAGACTTCCATTCGTGCGAATCTTAACGTTTCCTTATATTCCAGAACAGAAAAGATTTATTGAAGAAATTGAAAAAGCTTAGACGGTCAGAAAATCCAGCTCTCGCAGAGGTTGCGTCGTTCACATACTTTGTGGTCAACGATTTGGTTGATTCCGGCTCTGAAGAAAACTCTGAAGGAAACGATTTGGTCGATTCTGACTCTGAGGACAACGGACGAAGGACCAGTACTCCCACCATTGCAGGTTTGTGTTAAACGAGACTCGTCAAGTGTTTAAAAGCTTAAGAATCTTATCCCGAGGGTTTGTAACTCTTGCCTCACCCCGATGGGTCAAATGATTTTTTCCCACTTGTTCTGTGCACCACACTATGTATCTAACATTAATGTGTCAGCAAGTTGTTGCCATCGTTCTGTGGACATGGCAATGTTGTTGTGAGTTCAAGATATTGCCTTCATGAAGTCATACAATTGCCGAGAGCATGATAAGACCTTTCGTAGATTGCCTTTACCTTAGAGTTATATTAATGGAATTTTGAAGGTTATTGGGTAGTTAACACCAGACTTGTCGAGTGTTGGCAGCCTAAATCTTTTATGAGGCTTGGAATATCCCTGTTCATATGACTGATACAAATTTAAACGTCCTGGGTTCAAACCGAACCAAGTTTCAAGCGATAACATTTGATTGCATTAATCCAACTTTTGGCACGGATAATCCTGATATGAGCTACTCAACAAGTGATATTAAATTACCAGCCAGTAAATCCCTGACCTCTGTAAAGAGTGGGCAGTCTAAATTATTAACACCGATATGTAACAAAACCAAATTAGGATTGAATTCCCGTAGCATGTCTGGCACATCGCGTGCATAAATGTATGAAAACTTAACCCCCCCCCCCCCCACTTTTTTCGATCAAAGAAACACTGATTTTCTTAGGATTTTTATGAAACTAAGAACTTGGTCCTTCCATTGAGCGATCAAGACGTTTAACAAAACTGTGTCTAATAATCACAATTTTCGACATTTCAAGGAGGAACATATATAGCGTAATACTATTGTGAACAATTTATAAGCATATTAAAGAAATTTTACACACAATAGATTAATTACAACAGGCACAGGTTATAAATGAAAGACATTAATGTACAGACCTTGTTCCTTCATCATTGTCCGTGTGAGAATGACCCTGCGATCAGCGTACGCTATCTTTATGCAGCGTGCTAAAATTAGCCGTAAATTAATGTCTTTCTTAACCCAGTAATCTCTTCACAGTCGTCAGAATCAGCTGCAGTAATGCTTTTGAAATAAAACTTGTAAACAAACAACTTAATTAACTTGACACTTAATATATACATTTACTAACCGTAAATAACTTAAAAGCAATGTAACTGTAACATTCATAAAATACATGAAAAAAGTTTAATTTGCATGTGTTTAGTTTTGTTATTATATTTCCAGTTTGTATCGTATTCATTTCCATGAAACAATAAAGTATGCTTTATGTTTTTAAGTTTTTATAATGAATGCATTCGTTGAAAGTTCGAAGAGACAGCAATAGCGATCAGAAGAGTATCCCAACTGCTGTCCCGAAATCACCACGGCAACCGCTTAAACCTACACCACGACATATCATGGTCAGCTACAACCGGACACATCAACCTATGGCACTCAAGGTAATTACATGTATAATGACGCCAAAGCGCATTATCATCAGAAAGGTCAAGTCCAAAATTACTGGTTTCTCGTAAATTGGATAACATTCTTTGGAAGGCTTAACTCATCAAGGAAAAAAATCGATTACTGAAACTGTTACAGTTTTACATTTTTCAAAATGTCAAATTATAGCATCTTTTACCAAGGAATATGTTACTTTATGATGTGAAATATGACCTATGTATCAATTAGTCACTGATCATTTTGAATGTTGTTTTTTTTTTCTTAATATTATTGCGTTATTCAAAATACATGTATGTAGAAAAACAAAATGATGTTTCCGTTTTTATTCAGCTGATCCTCTTGCAAGAGTGCAATATTTATAGTTCAGTGTAGATGGCCTCGGTAATAAAAACACTTCTTCGAATCATGTTATAATTCTTGGAAAATACCGTTTCGTTTGTGTAGAAAAATTTTCTACGTGATAACAAACTCGTGACGTTTTAGGGCTCTACATTGCAAAAATGACTATTTAGTACTTTTGATCCACGGACTGTTTAGACGTAAACACAACTACATGCTTGTTTTATTCATTGAAAATGTCGTTACATATATCTACAATCCTTTACGAGTCATTTTAAGTTTACAGAAAGCTGATGTACGTTTATATCGTGTATAAAATATATTTAAATTAATGAATTAAACAAATGAAAGTTTATTGAAAAGAAAAAGTTGCATGTGGAATGAAGTATACGTCAATAAACCGCATATTCTAAAAATTACAAAAAAAAACATATTACAAAACCAAATAAAACAATAGATAAATAAATAAAGCTACTATTATTACTTTTAGGTGTATGAGAGTTTAAAAGAACACAAATTTCCTGTATGGATTGATGTGGAGGACATGAAAGGAAACGTCCTGGATTCGATGTCTCAGGCCATCTTAGACGCCAAGATTGTTATCATATGTGCTTCGAAGGATTATGGCAATAGTCAAAATTGTCGAACAGGCAGGTTATATATATATATATACCATTCGCTAGCAACGTTTCCCTCCTAACTGAGATAGGAAAACAAAAATATGAAACAATACAGATGGTAATTAACACCAATCTAATTAGCATTAGACTTGTAATTCCGTTCCACCACGATACTCTACGTTTCGCTCGAATTACAAGGATCTTGTATTGGAACGTAGAGTATCGTGGTAGAGCGGAATTACAAGTCTAATGCTAATTCAATTGGTGTTAATTACCATCTGTATTGTTTTTATAATATTTTTAATTAGATTGTAATTAACACTTATTTGTACTTTGAAGTCGTAAAATAAGAGATATTCGTTTGGTGTTTCTTATATGTATGTAGTGATTACTTATTTCAACTATTTTAACAGAGGCGGAGTACGCACGACTGAAGCAAAAGATCATCATTCCACTAATGATGGAAGAGAAAACCAACTTGCCTAATTGGTTGGACATACTTCTTGGAGAAAGGCTGTATTACAAATTCTACAACATTGATTTGAATGATCAAACAGCATTTAAAGCACGCACGAAGGATGTCATTTCAGCTATATGTGATCACCTGCCGGTAAATCACGCCACTCGATATGTATTTGAGTCTTTTTCATATTGTCGGTTAGAGTAGATTCGCATATAGTTCTTTTTTTATCTCCATGTGTTGATCATCTACTGTATATAAATGAAGAAAATATTTAAAATAAGACAAACCTGTGTTGCTACCAATCTAGTTAAATTGTGTCAATACTGTATTGATTTGATAAGGATATAAGACAGGAACTGAGAAAACATGAAGTCCTATCTGGATAGAGTAACGGATATACTTATTATATAGTTAAAGTATGGGTCAGAGAGATGTAGCAAAATTTCTGGTTTCTCAAGACTTTTCTATTTTCCGAGACAAATCTGAGGGACATGGACAAGCTCGAGAGAAACCAGAAACTTGCTATATCCAAAAACCCCATAATTACAGAAGCTTTGATTTTCCTTAAAATATGAATTTGTTTCATAAGCTTTATATTATAGCCTAC
The DNA here is from genome assembly GCF_041381155.1 of Argopecten irradians. NCBI lineage: Eukaryota > Metazoa > Mollusca > Bivalvia > Pectinida > Pectinidae > Argopecten > Argopecten irradians. Next base: position 26,096,699 of record NC_091137.1, on the reverse strand, counting down.
CACTAGCCATAAATCTGGAATTATATATTGTTGATTTTCCGAGAAGTTAACCACTTATATGTGGCGTAAATTACAACTGTGTCTATATTTTCCACAAACCTCGCACAGATTAACATGACGACGTGTTCGGTAACAGTTGCCGACCGATACTAACGTCTTGTTACACAACGGAGATCGTAAACAAGCCCTGCCCACTTCAAAGATGATAGAAATAGAAATACCCGAGTGCGGGTGTGGGCTAGCTTCTAGGGATGTGTTACGTAGTTTTCAAGACTAGTGCGGGTTTTGGAAAAAAGTTGGGAGATAGTAAATCTAAATTTGTAATTTTTATATAGTGTAGAGGTACATGTATGTTAGCATAATATATATATGAACATTGAAAGTCGGGGTCAAAATGAATATTTTAATACAAGTAACGCTAAATATTCAAGCCATTGGAATTTCATTACAGTACATTATATAATGAACAGTGGTTAAGTAACCATTTCTAAATTTGACTATAACTACAATGTATAACTGAAAGGTCACGGCAGAAGCTCTAAATTTAGTTATTGATTACAAAATGTTAAAGTTGTATTTCTGGTAATTTTCATTGTAACGATATGTCGCTTTAATATTTGATATTTAAACATGGACATATAACTTAATGATTAAGCTCCCCAAAACCATATGGCAGCCTGTAAGAGAGCCGAAATCTAGGAATCATATATTCCTGGTTTTGAATAAAACGCCTTCAATCACCGCCATGTTCAGTACCTTCGGGTTTTGTCGGAATTCCGAATCGTATCACGTGACTGACGTCCACTCGCCCTGCACGTGGTGATCAAGGTGTTTACGTTTTCCTTCTGGTTAATATGAGCAAATCGTGCTGGTATATGTCCACAGAGCGAGTATTTGAACCATCCAATTCACGCATTGACGTAATTCAATATTGTGTGTATCAAATATTGTAATGAGCGAGAATTAATTTCTTTGTAAATCCAGTTTGCTGAGGTCGACCACATGTTTTGTTTATGAAAAAATTGTTGACATTTTCTCTTGGTTTTACAACTCTCGTGTTACTTCGAGATTGTCGCGACGACGTTCGGAAGAGTTCGGAATGATTCGGCATCTTTAGAGCCTATTTTTCACGTGTACACGTTAAAAAGATTTTTTACATTTATAATTAAAAATACTTCCAGTGCTGTAACTTTATAAAAAGTGGTAAAATTAGAAAGTTTTAAACTTTTAGACAGACGGCGAAAAATATGTATAACACTTAAACAGTTTTCATTACGACAAAAAGAGCGAAAGTGATAGACCATACAACTTTAAAGCCAGATTAAAAGCTAATATTTAAGCGGCCTTAAATATAACTATGCATTTCCTATTTTCATCATAAAGAATGCCTCTCCATTGGACTGTTGGACACCAACTGATAGGGATAAATGGTTGAAAGACAATGAACTGAAAAGGTTGGTATTTAAAACTCGTGAATAAATTTGGTTTACCAACGGATATTTTACGATTGTGACCCAGGTAGACAGAGAAAGGATGGCCACACTTCCATGTACTAATAGTTTTAAATATTAAGATTGTTTCGATGCGTGCCCTGTATCATTTGAAAGTAATAATACACATTTTCATGTATGGATAATATAGTTTGGATTTGATAATATTACTGATATTGCTCGATTAATTTTGACATTAATATGGACATAACATTTTGGACTACGGAAAATGGAATTAGGAAAATTTATGACGGAGGATGTTTTGAGGTTTTGAGTTTATTTTAGTATATGCTGGAAAATTAAAACGTAAACCGATAAGTCCTTGATATTGACAAAATTTTCAAGCTTTTTATTTAATTTAGAAACGAAATCACAGATACATATATCAAAGTACACTGTGGAAGTTGATACATAATATATTTCGTCGACATCCGTGCTCACTACATGTATATATATGCTCCTGTCTTAAAACATGGCTGTGATGTCATCTTTTGTTATAGCTTGAGGTATAGTTGGCGCAAAGTCTACTATTATCACCTACTACTGTGGAATAGTTACCTTTTGCTGTGGAATAGTTTGTGAACTATTCCACGGGAAAAGATAACTATTCCACAGTTGAAGGTGAATGTAGTGACTCAGGTGAACATAGCTTAGCATGTAATCAGAAATACATCTTTAGTCATTAAATTCTCCGAGAAATGGATTAAAGAAACCCATGTACTTGTCAACGTTGTTGTGATGTATTTGTAAACTTATTTTCATAATACCGATATACACACATATATATATATATATATGTATACAATTTTCATCACTTCATTCCAAAATAAATTTCATCAGTTCTTTCACAGCCACTGTATCCATAAGCCAGAAAAGAATTCACTTAAACAAATCCAGAAGAGAGAAGATTAAATCCCATGAGACAAATGCTGAATTTGCTGCCAAAATGAAATTACAGATGCTTGACATTCTCTTTTCCCATATTTTGTGTATCCAAATCACTTCATATTCCATAGGAATTGCATCAATCAAACAAATATACATCCCAACATCAAGAAGATAATCATTCCCAAGGAATACTTTCAAAAAACACACTCTTTTGGAAGATGATTATACTATTTTATGTATATATCCAAGACATTGGGGAATATTTTGTTGTTGTTTTTTCTTCTAAACTTCGCTCTAAGGCCTGTGCTGCACGGGAAAAGATTTTTACCCAAATCACTTTAAATTTATATCCAAAAATCATCACTACTGCATATACAGAGCTACATATTTATGGCCCTCCATGTTGAACAGTGAAAACTAAACTGAGTAAATGTTTCAGTGTGAGTTCTATTATAGAACCCGTGCATTGACAAATATTTACAGTCAGTGGTGAATTGATAGTATAAACCCCGTTGATTTCAACCAAAGGCTACTCAACTTTATTTCTCGATAGATTGAGTATGTCACGCGCAATTTGGAGCCGCGCGGATGAATTTATGATGGTCCAAATCAGAAACTTTTGGTGTTTTCAGTACCGAACGTACGTTCGATGAACATGTACATGTATCCAAATAGGTTTGAACACATACATGTACGTGTGTAAATACAAATGTAGAAAAGTTACATTGTTTATGTTACTACCGTACCTCTTTGAGCAATGCTTCCGTGCGTATGATAAATCAACAATGTTGTGCAATGTACAGTTTTGCACATTCCGACGACGTCGCAATGTTTACATGTTGTGTGTCGGTGAGTCTGTGATCTACATCCTATTTGTATTTTTAACATCTTTGGTTTTACGCGAATGGATAAAATATGTCAGGACAACATCAGTCTTTGAGTTGGATAAGTTTAACCAAAATGACCTACTACGACAATGTATTTTTGTTCATCTTGGGGGACAGACAAGTCCTGTACGTTATCTACTGTGAATCGGCGAGAGTAGGCCTTACATACACAATGTACGTTTGGGTGTTTCGAAATATCACTGAAACGGAATCCTACAATTGTAGCTTTACAATACTTCTAATAGATATCTCTAATATTTATTGAAGTGTTTGAAACAACAATATAAATATAAGCTAACATTTTGAGAGCGGTAAACGTTTACAGTAGTGGGCCTACCTGTGTTTGTACATGTTCCTCGAAACGACGTCCGATACATTTGAAAATCTCCAAAATCCGGAAATAATGACATGGAACTATGTAAACATCCGTGTATTCAAGAAATTTCAAACGTGAACTGATTAAGTAGAACTCAAGTGATCACAAAATTGAAGAAACTCTCTGTTTGTCACACCTCCTTGACACAGCCGGTTTGAATCGGACGCCGCGTCACAACTACGTTAAATATCCTGCCACGTTATGAATTGTGTAAGCGTGTGTAATCATACGAAGCAAAAGATTAAAACCAAACTGCTTTGCATCATGGTGTTTTTAACAACAGGTAAATAAAACGATTTATAGATCAATACCGGGAAAACCCCAGATATATGCTTCATCAGACGGAACTCATTTTATTTGTATGTTAATTGATAAATTGGCGGGAATTTCCGCCACTTCGAGTGGCTGTTCCAAATGCCGTCGGAACCAAACGATATATGCTTCATCAGACGGAACTCATTTTATTTGTATGTCCATTGATAAATTGGCGGGAATTTCCGCCACTTCGAGTGGCTGTTCCAAATGCCGTCGGAACCAAACGATATAATTCAATTTTAGTCTTATAAATGCCACAAACACTATTAAGGGTAAATTTTGAGCTATGAAAATAATAATTAAGACTGTAAATATAAGGATTAAAGTCTCTTTCTGGTGGTTCTATTGAAGGATAAAGTTGAGAAGTGTATCGATATTTGTTTCATGGACCGCTTCGCGGTCCATTCCAAATATCGATACCCTACTCGACTTTATCCTTCGATAGAACCACCAGAAAGAGACTTTAATCCTTAAAAAAAATCATGCAAATCATGATTCTTGTTCTCCGAGTGAGGTAAATAACTGAATCATGAATAGGTCTCAAGGTTTAAATAGGTAGTAAGGGTTTACCTGGAGCTGTGGAATAGTTAAACAATACTCAGTGTAATAGTGGAGAGTACCAGTGACATTCAGTATTTTTAAGTCTGAGAAACACCTCAAACTGTGGAATAGTCAAGATAATGAATACATGTAGTTCTCGGCCCTCACGGGCCTCGAACAATTCATTTTTTGACTATTCCACGGTTTTCAGTGTTTCTCCTATACATAACATGACTATCACTGTTGATTAAGTAAATATATTAGATTAAGATATGGGTAATAATTGTGTGTTGCAAACTTCTGCGGATTTTCTCACAAAGATCTGCAAACATTTTGTTTCATAACCCGACGAAGTAAAAAAAATAGTTACATATATTTGCTTGTAATAAATCTTTGGGTTATGTAAACAAAATATCCCAGAGGGATCTTTGCGCCAACCAAAGAATGATCTTTGTCTGTAAGATGGATCTTTACCCAGCTTTTCAAACTTTTTCAAACATACTACATATGAAATTTGAGAAAGGTCCTTTCATGATTTTCTGAGAAATAGGGGTAACAAACTTTAACTATCAAAATCCATGACGGCGGCCGGTCGGCCATCCTGTTGACTGATCAGTCTAAAAATGCGATATGCAGAACTAGGGTCCAAGGAAAATCTACATATAAAATTTGAGAAAGATCTATTCGGTGCTTTCTGAGAAATAGAGGTAACAAACTTTAACTATAAAATTGCAATATGGCTGCCTGGCGGCCATCTTGTTGACCGATCGGACCCAAAATGCAATATGCACAACTAGGCTCCCAGGGGAACGTAAATATCAAATTTGAAAAAAGATTCCTTCAGTACTTTCTGGGAAATAGCGGTAACAAGAATTGTTAACGGACGGAGGGAAGGACGGACGAAATGCGATTTGAATAGCCCATCATCCGATGATGGTGGACTAAAAATTAACCTGTATAATCTAATTTACGATTCCATTAAATTATTTAGATTTTTTTTAAATCAATACGAAAAGTTGCTATTGTGACATCACGATAACGTCGGTTTTTTCGTTGTTCACGTTTTTCCCCATAGAGGTATGAAAACAATCGGCCAATCAGAAAGTCATATTTCATATGAAAACGAAGAAAAATGATTATTAATCATAAGATATTTTCTTATCTTATATCAGGTATGAATGCATGAGAACTATCACCCGTGAACAGCTACAATTTCTTGCCAAGATATCGGTCAAGGTATGTGGTTAGGGAAAACATTGTAGTTGCTGAGTTGATATAATTCATACATAGTTATATAGCTTTTAAATTTCACAATTTTGGAATGAAAATATTAATTCAAGTTAACCCTATTCAATTTTTCAAGTTCAACTTCTGAATTTGACTTGAATGTGATAGACGTAAAACTGTTTTCGGGTAGGCCCACAGAGGCGATATCACAAAATCAACGCTTGTGGTGGTACACAGTACCCATGATCATACTTGCGTGTTCACCCAAAATCTACATTGAAAATGTTATGTCCCGTATATAGAAGAAAATAAATTCAAACACCAAAGAGCTCATTTACATATACCAGAACCTTTCTATGGCCGATGATATGATCGAACTGATTGGTTAATTTTCGAACCAACCAGTGTTATTGTTTCGCCGGCTACAGAAACATTAATATGGCGGCCTCGGTAGAAGTAATTGAACACCGTGAGTACAGGAGCGCTTGCATATCATGTATATAGAGTTGCAATTAAAAGTATACCACCACAAGCGTACTGAGGCGAGAAAAAATTCAACTTTCTTCTCCAGTTTCAAATTACGTTTGTGATTTTGATAGTAGCGGAAATGATTTTGAACACTTGCTACTGAGTCATATTCCAAATGGAAACACTTTCCAACGTCTCGAATAAATGTATGTTCTACCTTAAAGAAGTAGTTTGATATACATGTACTTGATGCAGATATTGTTTTTTGGTTTTCATTTTGCAGGCACCCGAGTACTTTTACCAAACCCTGGAGAAGACACTCGGGCTTAGAAATCTTGAAGATGTCATGCGAGTCAGCAATGCTATCGAGAAACTTTCGTGATTTCTTTGACGGGTAGAAATCTATGGAAAAACGAATACGGACACATCTATTTCGAATCAAAATATTTTCTCTATTCCTATCCATTTTCTTTGTCATAAATACTCGAGAAAACTCTGATTAGCTTAAACGAAAAAGATCTATGAGTTTTAGTTTTTTGAGATCTTGTAAAAAGATGGTAATATGTATTAATGTCGTTGTCATCACAACCTAAAGGCAATTATGGTAGGTAGCCTTAATCGGTGAAATGCCGTGTGAGCACGACTGGCTAAGATATACATGTTTATATATTTTTATCCCATATAAAAGCTGCAGTGAAGCCATTTGTTTACTCAATACCAGCTAATGTTTTAGCTAATACAATACTATGTATTTGGATTTGTATGTGTTGGACGTTCGAGGCAGGCACGTCACATAATTGGTATTTCTGTGTTACATGAAATATTCATGAGTACTTTCATACCTGGTTTGTAGCTTTCATATCATTCCGTGGACTGAAATATTCGTCGCTAGTCGATGGAGCCAATCTGACAATAACATATCAAACAGACTATGTTGTATATTTTTTCTAATTTTTGGTTCACTGGCAACCACGACACAATTTCAACACGACGTGTTATACTGTCGATAGGAAGGGGCTGTTGGGAAATAGGATTTGGTATCATTTAAATGGTATACTCTTTGCGAAAAAGTGCTGTTTCAGAACAGCAAAACTCATTTCTGGCAGAATTTGAAGACTTAATAATCATAATCGTGCTAATAAATGTTTGCACATTGATTGGGCCTCTTGAAATTCTCATTACAAGCATCGTTTTCCTTAAATTATTGTTTACGCCCATTACAACACTTATAATTCAATAGTAAGGTAAAATCAATGCGAGAGATAACAGTATGTTAAGGTGGTAGTCTCACATTCCCCAAAATTTTCCTGTCGTTCAATATTTTTCATATTTGATTTATGAAGTAAATATGTTGTTATGCATCTTCTGTCAAAGTTTCGAAGAAATTGAACCATCCATTTTTTCTAAATAAATATTCAAATTTGCCATTTTTGAGTAGATTCTGCACATGATAAAACAGCATTAGTCTGTACTAAATCTGCCCTGTAAATGAAAATAATTAACAAAATATTCTACGATATATATATTGTTTAATTGATGTGATATATATCAATCCTTTTTTGAAGAAAATGCTTTACTTCTCGTCATAATTAATTTCTAGTGATCATTTTTGGAGGAAATTAGGTAAAAAAGACGCAAGTAAATTACCTAAAATATTCTCACCAAAATGAATATAAATCAAAATTGTGAAGTTCAATTTTCATAGAAAAATAACAGACTAAAAAGTGACAAAGTTGCTTTTAATCAGTCAATTTTCAAGAAAATTGAACCACAATTTGTCAAGATAGAGCATTTTTAGCACCAAAATACCTTCATTTTTCATTGAAAAAGACGGGATTCACAATAGAGTTATCTCCCCTAATATGTATACTTTTTATACAATCACTGCAGAATTTTCTGTTACAATATAGCCTAGATGTCCTTACTTTTAGTTTTAAAATCATTAACAATGTTTAATTAATATATATTTACCAGAAAATAGCAATTTAAGATTGATAGGATTATTTGTGTTGTTATTTTTCAAACTAATAAAATAATTTATTCATAAATTCAAACTTCAGAAAAGGGGGTATTAATCAAATCGCGGTCATTCAAATGCTTGAAGAGCTTGGGGCACTGTCATAACTCAAGCGTCTGTATGAAAAAATCATGATCTATCTCCCTTACCACGAGACTACATTCTTAAACTCTTGCACCAAAGCCTTAACCACGCCGACGCCAGGGTGATTCCATATATAAGCCTCTGAAAGAGAAATTACAAATATATGTACATGTACATTTAATTTGTTTTATCAAATATATAAATAAAAAATACATATTATGTACGTATATACGATTTCGATTTTATCTTCAGTTTGAAAAGAATCAATTGATCAGCATTTGATCCATAACCTGTATACAATATTTCATTCGATATGGAACAAATTGGCAGAAAGGCAGAAATGTGTTACGGTTTTGTGGCAGAGGTTGATTTTGTTTATATATTTATTTAGAATATGTTATGCTATGTCATTCGTAAATTATTATTGTAAATACAATATAAACATGTGTACTATATATTCCGTTTATTGATTATATGAAGATCCTAATTATGTCAGGACCGCTTGTATCAAGAACAGTGCATGTACCTAGACGTTTATGATTAGTGATAATACCTTTTACAGTATAGTATATAAATGTTTTCAAGAATATGTCTTTCGATATTAGTGAAGATATGTTCTGTTATCATTATTTTGCCATTTTTATTTATCAACACAAAAAGTTTATTTTCTTCCAAGGTAGGAAAACAACATCATTTGGCTGGAACGCTTAAAGATCATTCTAATTTCAGAACAATTGAAATTTTGTAGATATCGCATTTTTTATGAAAAGTATAAATTATGAAAGGACTATGTATGATTTGGGCTGTTTTTAGTCCCCAATTCGTCAAATTTTTAAAACTATTATTTAGTATTTTGGTAGCCATCCAAAATAATAAAAATATGCATAAATTATGAAAATGTGGATATTTTGACAATTTAGACCACTTTTTGCTAAGTTTTTGTTTTAAAAATCATAGAACGCATTCTAAAAGATGCTCCACCGCCGACAGAGCATAAATGATATTCTTCATTTGAACAATAATTGGTGTTTAATTGTATATATATATGCCTAATCAAAACAAAAAATAATATAAAAAAAATTATTTCGCCTTTGGTGCATGCACAATTAGTACTTCATTCCATATAGCATATAGTGCCACGGAATTTTTTCGGGATGCAATTAATTAATTTTCATATTTTTAACTTGAATCAAAATTAGAAGCTCAAAATTTTTTAACGATGGTACTGGTGTAAAGTAAGTAACTTTTGTAACTGAAGAAAAATACTAAATCGTCTCCTTCTGTTTTTGATAGTGAAAAAATACCATTTTTCAGCGGTGGAGCATCTTTAAACAAACTTTACATTTCTCCTAAAGATGTATTGAAAGTGCATATATATTCTCAGTAAATATTAAGTTTGTTCATGACAAGGATGCGCTCTATCGTTCTTAGACAAAAACTTAGCAATCAACTTAGTCAAAATTTCTACATTTTCATAATTTATGCATATTTTTGATGGTTACCATGGCAACTACAGCTACAAAATTAGAAAACAGTCATAATAGTTGTATCAGAGATGTACTTTATATGTCAAATTCAATAATTTAGATACTAAAAAACAGTTTTGAAACTCTGATAAATTTTGGGGCCAAAAAACGTCCAAACCATACATAGTCTTTGATTAATTAATTAATTAAATTGGAAGACATTGATTGTAAAAATATGAAATACATGTATGTAAGTAAATCATTAAAGTATGTTCACGTTTAATGGGATGGCATTTGTTCTGCGCTACCACTAAATGTTTACACTTTGAAGCACGTTTGCGATAAAAAATACACTGTGTAATCTACATATACATGTACTATCACTGTCAGAACAATATGGGACGCCATAGCCATCACCTATTGTTCAAATACACCATAAGAATTTGTGATTTCGTTATTATTAATATTATCACATTACATTATATAATGTAGTATCATTTTATCAATATTTTATTTGGTATTACCAATATAGTATTTGCTTTGAATAATATTTCATTTCCATTTGCCATCATAGATGTATTTGCTTTAATCATTATATCGATCAATAATAAAGATAATATTAATTGATTTTATTAGGTCACCTGAGACGAAGTCTCAAGTGACATATTCTTATCGCCTTTTGTCCGTCGTCGTGCGTCGTTTGTCCGTGAACAATTTACATTTTCGACTTTTTCTCCAAAACTGCTGAAAGTATTCTAATGAAATTTTGTAAAACCTTCTAAGGCATAAGGCCAACCAAAATTTTGAATAATATGGTCCGCACCCTAGGGATTGTAGGAGGGGCCAAAAGGGGTAAAATTGACTAAAATTTCAAAAATCTTCACCGATCCGGTAGAATCAAATACTCTTCATTGATAAAAAAGGTCTTAAGGTCCTTTACAAAAATTGTGAATTATATGACCCTGGGGTCTCACGTTACCCCCTGGGGAAGGGGTTAAGTTTACTATAGTTTATAAAGGGAAAACCCTTATTTGAGTATTATTTGGTCGGTTGAAATAGGAAATGGGTCAAATGTTGTCAGAATTATCGGGAATAAGAGATGGCCATTGAATACTATTAACAAATTCTCCATTACTGACCCCTGGGGCCTTAGGGGGAGGCAAAATGAGTCAAATTGGCTAAAACTTTAAAAATCTTCTTTGTAAATTCTGGAAATGGTAGAATCAAATATATAGATGAAAGATGGTCATTTAAAAAATTGTGAATAATAAGACCCTGGGGTCTCATGTTATCTCTGAGGATGGGGTCAAGTTTACTATAGTTTATATAGAAAAAAACACATTTATGAGCATTTTTTTTGCAAAATTTTCATAGGAAATGGGTCAAACGTGGTCAGAATCATTAGCCTGATATAGCATGCTAACATTACATCCATAATGATCTGGACGACCCCTAGGGGCAAAGGGGCGAGGACAAAAGAGGTCAAAATGGCTAAAATTTTAAAAACCCTTCTGAATTTACAGATATGATGAAACCAAATACTCTTCATAAGTCAAATTTATAAAGTCACTGGCTAACTTTAAGGGCCAGATGAGCCAAAGTATAGTGTTACATTCTATATCCGAACTCAGCTGACCGTTAAGACCCATAAGCCTCTTGTTTATACATTTGTACTTGATGACATATTGACCTGAACAGCTCGTCTCGCACATGGTCAAGTACTCTAATTGGTGTCATGATGATGATGGTGATGAAGGTCAAGATAAATTATAAAATATCCTTAATTTGTCTGTAATATTGTTACAGTTATTTGGTGTTACGGTTGTATTATTTTGACTTCCCACTTCTTCCTTATCTGTTTTGTTGTGGCATATATACTGTATAATTAATATATCGTATAGCTTGTAATTTTTGCTGAAATTCTATTTTAAGGTTTTCACTGTTTTTAACGAAAGATAAGTAGTAACCCGTATATATCATCCTAGCCAAATCGTGAAATTTCAAATTGGTTATTAACGTAAATATTTAGTAATGTTTTACCTACTATACTATAAAGGAATGTTCATGTAACTGGGCCACATTACTGTAGTAATATTGTATTAATTAAGAGAAATAATATGCAGTTTGGTTTGATTAGTTTAACGTCCTATTAACAGCCAGGGTCATTTGAAGACGTGTCAGGTTTGTTGGTGGAGGAAAGCCACCGCCAAGCGGTCAGTACCTGGCAACTGCCCCACATGGGATTCGAACCCGTGACCCAGAGGTGGAGGGCATGTGGTAATATGTCGGTACATGTTAACCACCGCGGCCCCCATGCAGATTGATAAATGGCACGAGCCAAAAGTGCTGAGATTACAGATTAGTGCCTACCCTATATATTTATATGAAAATATTTGTAATTGATTATGTATCATTAATAAACAAAACATACTATCCTAACATGGGCTGTCTTGATATATCATCAAATTATTTTGAATGGAGTTGAAATATACTCTTAGATTATAGTATTTACGTAAATTTTCATTGTGAGGTTAACTTTGTTACTGTAATATACTTTTTACATATATACGTATTTGATGACATAAAGTATTGATTTGACATTTAAATTGATATTCTATTTTCAAATTTCCTACAAGTTAAACACCTCCGAAACCAAGAAAAATAGATATAGTCAAACCCGTCTATAAAGGACACTAAAGGAACATAGCACAAATATCCTTCATACAAAAGTAATTATGTAATAAATATCACCACATTGGGTTGATAGGTCTGCATGTCATTTATATACATGTATGTATATATTGACTATAATCAGATAGTACATTGCACCAAATGATGGCGTGGTCCTTTATAGAGAGGTGTCCTTTATATAGAGGTGTACTCTAGAGCAGGTTTTACCTTACTAACCAAAGTTATCTGGTTTTATTTTCCTTTTTGTTCAAAAGTGAGGCGTTCCGGTGTCACATTCTTGTAGTCGTCCCATATTTTTCAAGATTTTTGTATTTTTTTTTAAAGATAAAGTGTTGGTATGAACAAAAAGAGATTACACGTTACCATCAGAAGATAGTTATTTATTTTTCATGATTTTTAATTTCTACCGAAACATATTTTGTTCTAAATTGATATCAAAAATGTACACTGCCATTTCGATTCGTTAATCATAAAATGATCAGAACAATCCATGTATCCAAGGTGATCAATACTATAGAAACAAATATAGAAATCATTATCAAAATATACTTATCAGTGGCACACCGTGTTCTGTTTTACAATAAAGTTTAAAATGCAGTAAACTAAGGCATCTTGTCTATAAAATGTCATTGTATGCAATGTAAAGGCATTTTTCTCTTTAAAATCAGTCATATTATGCAAATAACCAACAATGACAATTATTTACAAACAATTAACATTTAATATTATAAGACTCTTTCATATGTGGATATGAAGGATAGGGATATTCTACCCGAGGGTCACAAAATCTTATAAAGCTCGAAGCTTGTCATAAGTTTTACAATAGTTTGTGATCCCATGGGTAGAATATCTGTAATTTTCTCTCATACCTAGACGTTTTATTGCAATTTTACTCCTATGATTATTCGTCATTTTTAAATAAATTCTAGGAAAACAAACGGAACTGCAATTCTCCATACATAAATATTGCTTGATTTTAACACCAATCCCGTTGTTTGTATTGTAAACACAGCCACGTTTCTGTTGACGCTGTGACGTAACCCGGTTGAATTACATGGGTAGTCATATATTGCCCTAGCCTTAGAACAGCCAATTTAAAATGTACACATGTTGGTATGAGAGAAAATTATCTCTTATATATACCCACTACATCTAGAGAACAAAAGTAATGATTACATGTACGCCTACACCACACTAAACCACCACTAGATAATGCAGAGTAAGTTATTTTCATTCAAATGAACATTCTTGTACAGCGAATTGACAAATAAACCATCACCAGATTGAAATGTAAAAACATTTCATCAGCACAAAAATTCCATAGTGATGTTTGATGAAAAGTTATCATCATGGTCAGTTACAGATCTTGTATATGTGTATTGTTTCTGCTAATTAGACCAATTCCAAAGAACAAAACCACTATCACCTACATGTCATGTTAGAACATTTGTGATGTATCCCAATAAAGTTCTATCACGTGAATTCTTATGAGCTAACTCATATTTAAGTGCACCCAAATTCCATAGTGATTTCCTATATATTTACACATAATTATGTCGGTACCTGACCTTTAAAGTAAACTGATTTTTAACTTTAAATCGTTACCAAGATACAAACGTTCATTTTTTAATCACTGACATCATGTACAAAAAGCTGTTTTTTTTTTTTATCTTATATATTTTTTCTATTTTCTATCTTTTTTTATTTTGTCTACTTTTCTTTTTTCTGACGTTTTTATTTTGCAAATTTTACATCTGACATAACTTTATCTGATCAAACATTTATTATTTGTTTACGTGATATAATTTATAAATGTCATAAAATACAATGTAAGTTAAAGCCATAGTTGTAACGTACCCATATTATACAATATGATGAAGTCATAATCACATTCCCATATTATACAATATGTTGCAGTCATAGTAACATTACCATATTATACAATATGATGAAGTCATAATCACATTCCCATATTATACAATATGTTGCAGTCATAGTAACATTACCATATTATACAATATGATGAAGCTATAGTATTGTTCCAATATTATACAATATGTTGCAGCCATAGTAACGTTCCCATATTATACAATATAATGAAGCCATAGTATTGTTCACATATTATACAATATGTTGAAGCCATAGTATTGTTCCCATATTATACAATATGTTGAAGCCATAGTAACGTTCCCATATAATACAATATGATGAAGTCATAATCACATTCCCATATTATACAATATGTTGCAGTCATAGTAACATTACCATATTAAACAATATGATGAAGCTATAGTATTGTTCCAATATTATACAATATGTAGCAGCCATAGTAACATTCCAATATAATACAATATGTTGCAGCCATAGTAACGTTCCCATATTATACAATATAATGAAGCCATAGTATTGTTCCCATATCATACAATATGTTGAAGCCATAGTAACGTTCCCATATAATACAATATGTTGCAGCCATAGTAACATTACCATATTATAATTCAATTTTGCTTGTTACGAGCATTTTCATTGGTTTAAAAATTTACTTTATCAGCCCATAAAGGAAAAAATGGCGTCGCCGTTTGTGACGTTGCTTCTGATTGGCTGAGATGACGGCGTAATGATTTCATAGACAATAGAGTCCCAGAATGAATTTTGAGTATTGAAGAGATCATCTTTAGTAATTTGAATTATAAGGATTAATTTGAATAGATTTTTTATGTTATGGAGATATAACACAAAAATCTGAGTGTACTCTCATCATAAACCACTTCGCGGTTTATTTAGAGTACACTCAGATTTTTGTGTTATATCTCCATAACATAAAAAATCTATTCAAGTTAATCCTTAAATACAATATGACGAAGCCATAGTATTGTTCCCATATTATACAATAAGTTGAAGCCAAAGTAACATTACCATATTATACAATATGGTGAAGCCATAGTATTGTTCCCATATAATACAATATGTTGCAGCCAAAGTAACATTACCATATAATACAATATGTTGAAGCCATAGTACATGTACTTATAATTTAGTAACTTATTTTGGGAGCCACCATTGTCACAAATAAACTGGCCAGGGTTAAGAGATATACCGGGGGGTAATAATGTTTACTGAGATTCTCTTCTGGCACGAAAGGCAATAGTATTCTGTTGTACACAAATCTGTTGTATTTTCGTCTGTTTTTACGCATGATACTGGCAAAAATCTGATCATTCATTATATAATAATCAGATTGTATATGACATTTTAATTTTAATACCCACATGTAGCTACATCCGGCATGACCACTGAACTATATAAAGCGGCCAGGATTTTGCTGATAGAGGAACTTAACAATGTTATTATACAACAGATCATCTTAAATGAATGCTATGCAAGATGTAGCATTAATGACAAAATTCATATATAAATATAACTGAAAATCATTTATATCCATTGATTAAAAACATCTATTGATAGCAATTTACAACAAACAATACAGTGCCATTATCAAATATAAGCACTTTGTCCTTCTAAGGTAAAGAGGTGCAGAAACACACACATCTGTAATACAACATTGATAAACAAAGTTAAATAAATCTTCACAATGCTGGGATATATCAATATACAACACATCACTATGTGTTCAAATTATAAGCAACTGTAAAAACTATTCAAGATTAATTAGTGTAAACAAATTTTCATAAACAACACAAAATAAATTCATTGTTTTAGATAGTATGCAAATTGACTATTTGTATAAATAACTTTTTATCAAGTAATAAATTAGAAACATTTCTTTAAAACTGTTGAACTAACTGTCTAGAACAAAACATTAGGGTTTCTTAACATGTATAACCTCAGATGGCCTAAGATGGGGATAAAACACCAAACAAGATTTCCTACGTAATATATAATTACTGTTGAGAGTCATTTTGCTGTTTTGTCGTCTGACACAGTAGTAGTCAAATACAGTGCAATATTTAGGATGACAGCGGGAAACATAAGACGACCCATTTTATGAAAATTAACATTTCATTTATTTTAATTAAATCGTTCAGAAGGTGTACATGTTGGAATGTGCAGTATTAACGGTAACTTAATAACTCTTGCAACTCTACAAAATTATCGATCTTGTTTCGCATTCCAATTTTAACAATTAAAAGCCGATTCGGAAAGGTAGTGGGCCTTTAAGAATTCAGTTTCGTATCCATTAAGTTAATTCTGTGTATCACTTGTATATCTGTATAGTACTACATGTATCATAATACAAACTATTAATATAAACATATCTGACAGACATTTTGTCATGATCCAGTCTCAAACTTGAACAAATACAATGGTAATATACACCTGGAATGAGTTCAAAAATTACTGATTTGATCACATGACAATAAACTTTTAAAGTAAATGTTATTTTAAGCATAATCAACGCAAGGCAAGATATATTTACTGTAAAGGCAATAAAAATATGGACGTAGCCATTGTTGAAGAACACATATCATAACAATTAAATAATGGTGTTAACAGTCTTAAACCAAGAACATATAATAAATATTATATTTCATTAAACTGCCATTTTGTTGTAAGATATGTTTAGGTTTAGTTTACTTTAGCTGATGAGCTACTTGACCCTCCAAAAGCTGCACTTGTAATTTTTTCAAAGCGTGCCTTCATTCTTTTTCGTAAATCCGATTTCTTTCCTTTACCAGTTGTTGTTGGTCTGCTGTAGATAACTTCATGTTTTCCTGTTGATTTAGAATCGGAAATGCAGGATGGACCGGGCGCTGAAAACGAGTTTACTGATGGGGGTGACATAGAGTGTGACATCTCGGATTCACTCTGAGAGAAATCACTACTAAGATCAACCCAGTCTGACTTCATATCCTCCAGACTGTCACTGGAGATCTCCATCTTTGCTTCTGAACTGGACGAAAGTGAAAGTCCGATAGCACTATCTGGGGAAGATGCCATTGAGGAGATTGATCCATGTGAGGAGCTATGCGAGGATGACCCTTGACCCCAACCACTAGCGACTGGGTCGAGTGGTTGTTTGATCGCTGATGACAGACGATTCCAAAACCATTCCTGAAGGTCGACCTTAGTGTAGTCACACAAGGTGACGTGACGGAGTATCTGTGGAATTATCCTCATCGGCTCTATAATGACGGGTATGAGTTTCTTGCTCCGGGCACCTGCAAATATTAAACAAATCAAATATATAATGAATGTACCTAGTTTAAATCCAAACACATCTACATGATTATTTAAATAGCACAACTGTCAATATCACTCTTTTTTTCTCTTCTACTTCTTTTGATCAGTTTTCCTATGCAAGAATAAAGTAACAAATAAAAGTACATGTATACTAAAGACATGAATGCAACAAATTTATCTGATATGTCAAGATAAACATATTCAAAATTGGGTAATAAAAGGAAGGGAAGCTAACAAAGAACTAACAGAATTGTGTTAGAAAGAAAAGGCAAGACAACAGAGGAAAAGGAAATGAATGAGAGATGGAACATCTAAAAGGATAAAGATGGAACAATCGAGAACAGGGAATTATTTATAGAAATATAACAAACAAGGAAAATATTTTATCTTATTTTGTAACAGATGGACAGAAAAAAGAGACAAAACATAAGAAAAGAATTGAAAGACAAAATAGAAAGACATGATAGAATTTATTTATTTAAGTTTCAATTTGAACACTTTTACTTACCTGGTGACAGGGCGTGAGCAAATTTAGACTGAAAGTCACATGCGCTACTCTGTAGATAGTTATTGGAGAGAATGATCACCATTCTTCTACACCTGTTATATAAGTAAAATAACATACAATGGTAGCTTGTTATCGTAAACCAGTTGAAGAACAATTCTGCCCCGGTATTTTATATTTTACATTGTTATACCCCTATAATATAGCTTTTATATATAAACTCTATTAACAAAAATGCCAATTAATGAAATGTTCTGTCGAGTGGTCCAAAAATCTGTTAAAATCGACTGTTAAAATGTGCTGTTGGACCAGAGTGACGTCACAATGGGGTATAACAAAACAGTTATCGACGGGATGTTTAGGCAACAGATGACTTGTTGGACCCTTACACAAACTGTAGCCCTCAGCCTTCGGCCTCGGGCAACAGTTTGTCTTCAGGTTCAACAAATCATCTGTTGCCCTCAACCCCAGTCAACAACTGTATACTGTTACCATATAAAAGAGTATGTTTTAGGTAAACCAATCAGATCAACTAACATTACTCAAAAGGAATCACATATTTGTCAAAAATGATACACTTGCATGTATTCCCTTGAAGGGATAGATATAGCTATTACCATTCTATGATTTTTCCAGTTTATTTCATTTACCTATACCTAATATACAAAACTGTAGTATTAATAAATATGCTTCAATTCATTCTGTTGAGTAGTATGTATATATTTGATACCCTCAGGGTCCCTGTCATTAAAATGATTCATTGAGCTTACAATCTTTCAGGAACACCAGCTAAAAACTTACATGCATTGACCATTTTACAAGAATGTCAATGTAGATCTTTCAAAAACACATGGATATGTTAATAAAAGACAATACACTAGGATCTGTAGAATGGGATTAGGCACTGATTTCTCAAAACAAACTTAAATAAAAAACTGTCTTTAGTAATTTTTTTGCACATTAGTTACAAAAGGAGAAAAAATTAAGTTTAGTCTTAAGCCTGCGCTTTCGTTTTGAGAAATCAGAGCCAGGTGTTTAGTATATAAACATAAACTATATTGGAGATGTCCTTACCGTGACTCGATGAGCTTCGCCTCTATAACATATTTAGATGCCCCTGGTAAGTCGTCTCTACCAGGAATGAACAATTTGAGTTTGTGTGGTTCTCCTTCCAGTGTCTGTATCATATTCTTCACAAAATTGAGATCTTCTCCCTCATGGTTGTACGACACAAATGCATCAAAGTACTGAGGAGAGTTGTTGTCAACTACAAAGTTCATTAGAGGATGAGTTATACAAAATGTCTTGGTAGATTATACGAAAAGCATGCTAGGCTGCAGCTTATCTAGTCCGTCAAACCTGTATGTCTATATTTTCCAATATATGTATTAGGCAAAAAAACCCATAAAAGCCTAATAATATAGGCTGGTTTAGCGGACTTCAGCTTATCAGCATAACCTAGACACAAAATTTCAATACACATTAATGTCAGCAATTTTCAAACAAAACAATTGAAATGACCAAGTAATAAAACTTCCAATGACTCATTATAGCTACATGTACCTGCTTTCAATATATCTATAAACAGCTAGGTTTCACACAAATGATCCTTACATTTTGAGAAAGATTTTTTGTTTGTTTGTTTGATTAATTAACGTCCTATTAACAGCTATGGTCATGTAAGGACGGCCTCCCATGTATGCAGTGTTTTGCATGTATGTTGTACAAGGTGCGTGTTTTGGGAGACTGCGGTATATTAATGTTGTGTCTTCTTGTATAGTGGAACTGTTGCCCTTTTTTGTAGTGCTATATTACTGAAGCATGCCGCCGGAGACACCAAGCAACACACCCCACCCGATCACATTATACTGACAACGGGCGAACCAGTCGTCCTACTCCAGTTATGCTGAGCGTTAAGCAGGAGCAGAAAATACCACTTTTATAGACTTTAGTGTGTCTTGACTAGGGGACAGAGGCGAAGAATATTTTGCTGTACAGAAAAGCATTTTATTTATGGTATCTAACAAATTCATTATCATTCAGTAGAATGTGATTTTCATTTATGTAATGAAAATTATCTGGTTTAACTGATTGTCGTCATCATAATTATGATGTGCCAGATTTTGGTGTCTGAGTAAGGAAAGAGTTCCAGGAGTAAAACCAACCCCTTAATTGGATAGCCATATGCCTTAACCTTTTGCTGGACTGGTTCATCATTCCTGTCAGCCATTATCGAAGTTTAGTCAGGTTTATAACAGATATGTGTACCGGGTATATACTTACCATCCCCTATACAAAGAATAGCTTTTTCATCGACATGCTGGTCAGAACTCTGTGAGACTGCAAAACATAATAAAAATGGAACTTAAGATTTATTATTAGAAATCCTTATTTCTCTTCAAAAATAACTAAAACCAATTAATTTCATTATTTCCTCTGAAATTGAAGTCATCACTATTAACTGTTTTTACAGAAGACACCCATATTATCTATGACATAATACGAGATTTTTTTTTCAGTTTAAGAAAAAAAGTGTGAATTTCCTACTGTACCATCATTGCTCTGTACTGGTCGTATGTCCTCTTCTCGTTGTTTGTTCCTTTGATAAGCTTCTACATCTTTTACTGAAAGTGTTACAAATTGATAATATGATAATATTTCATATAGATATACATCTGTACAGTACAGTTTTCCTCAACGGCAAAAAGTAACAATTAAATTAATCAATGGCACACAAGATTTAAAACTTGAGTATAAATTAAATCAGCAATTACAATTTTCATATCACATTGCATTGTTGATAAACATTAATATCTGGAAATATGGTTTTAATGCATGATATCTTACTTTGTAAATATTTCTTCTTTTTAAAAACAACATAGAATTTATTCTTTGGTCACAGTATCTTTCCTCTCAGACTTGCACATAAATGAACTAATACATATAATCTTTAGCACAATGTATTACCTCCGAGATACATATTCAGTCATCAAATTCTTAAATACATCATAGAATATACATGTATATTGATGTTAATTCGGATGATATAAAAAGTGTTCAAGGTCCATGCACTTAAAACCTGCACATATGTATATATGTTTGTGATAAAAGAGATCAGGCTTTAAAAGAATACACATTTTTTTTATATGAAATATATATTAATTCTAACAGAATTACAAATTATAATACCAGTATATTTACCTATAGCCAATTGACAATCCTTCATAACATCGAACCTGTTGAGAATGTATAGACCCTCCCAAAGTTTGCCTACAGTCGGAGACACCAGGTTTTCTCGTGTTTCGGACCATTCTTCCAACAACTCCTCGGTCGGACTCTTCTGTCGTGCAAAATGTTTTATTTCCAGGTAAGAAAATCCAACGAATTCTGCAAGACCACTGAAATCGTTAACATATCCCGTATCCTCGTCCACGACATCTGAAGGGGCGTTGAGATACAGAGCGATGACCCTCCTCACGGAATAGCGAAGCGCAATTAAAGGGATGTTGAGGAAGTGATCAGGAAGTGCCAAACTTTCTCCGTTCCCATCGATAACCTCTGGCATTTGTGAACTCATATTCTAACTTGATATTAATCTTGACCACATATGCAATGCTTTCAAATATCAAAAATCTACATCTTATTCACAAAAACAAAGTCAATATATATATGGATATATCCATAAGGTCAATCTCGGAAACTATTTAGGCCTACGTACCAGTTGGCTACTTTCGGTTGTTTATGTCGTAGTTTGTGAACTTTACTTCCGGGTTCGTATCACAAGCATCAAAGTGACAATGACAATGCATATTACATTGTATTCGAATCAAGCGTTGTGCTGAACGGAAAGAAAAGGGGAATTCCCAATCCCGTCAACATCCGAGGGCGTTATGTGATCATAAAATTAATACAGACTTTCTATACTCTATATATTGAACGGAGATGTTATATAAGAATCTATATTTTATTCAGATATGTATTGATATGGTATGTGAGGACTTTGTCAAGGCTCGTATGAATACAAAATAAAATGAATTATGGCGATCCCGTACCCAACCGAACTCGTACCCAAAATTGGCTAACTCGTATCCAAGGTTGGCGAAGTCGTACCCAAGCATGGCGAAGTCGTACCCAGTAAATTTGGCGAACTCGTTCCCATCATTTAAATACTGTTATAAGTTGTGCAGACCACATGTGTTGTGTTGTTTGCGATTGAATATGCGTGCATACGCAGGCGTACGATATTACAGGGTTAAAGGGAGACAACTTGGACAAGCAAGTATACCATCACGTAATAATGTTTGTACTACACAGTACAATCAGAATTTACTATTATATTTGTGATCTAAAACTAAATTGATTGATTTTTATATATATATATACACATACATATGATAGGAATTATATATTA
This sequence comes from Argopecten irradians, assembly GCF_041381155.1. Lineage (NCBI taxonomy): Eukaryota > Metazoa > Mollusca > Bivalvia > Pectinida > Pectinidae > Argopecten > Argopecten irradians. Next base: position 26,074,132 of record NC_091137.1, on the reverse strand, counting down.
AATAGTTTCATATGTATTCAAGATTACATACTTACTCACCAGTTTGTGATTTAAAAGCAACAACAAAGTATGCAAATAGAGTTCAATATGATTTCATTTTATTCAATTCTTTCAATCTATTACTTATAATACATGTATATCCATAACAAATAGCAACAACAGACACAAAGACAAAAAGATGTAAACACGAATGTCCAATGGGTTATGTACCAAATGTTCATAAATCCTAACAGTAACACTATTCTAGATAGTCCTAGTCGGTCAAGGTTGCACATCGCTTCAGCATGGTGAAGCTGGACATCTCTCAACCGGCGTATCTTCCCCAAAGGTCAAATAGCTTGGCCTGGATAGAGCTAGTCTGAAATTAAAGATGGTAAGTTGCTATAATATACTGCCAGATTGTGTTACTATATTGTGTTATTTAAAATATAAAATTGGTATCTCAAGCTCCATTATTTGGTATTTCAAGTTCTATCGGACTAATTTTATGCCATATTTGAATATATTTTAAAAATCAATATTCTCTGTTCAATGAATAAAGTTCATAAATGTATTGAAGCATTAACGATTAATTAATTGAAACGTACATAATGTACCTGCTTCTTCTGGTGTCTGCTAAGCTTCGGACACCAATAATCGCCGTTGCAGAGTCAGAAGAGAAGCTTCCCCAAACAGTAGAGGGACAAGCTTATAGATCCCGAGGTTCCCTTCTAAAATGATAGAAAAATGTTTATTATATATATTTTGAATGACTTGTTTCTAATGCTTTTTTCTTCTCGCAAAATACAAAGTTTCATTTCATCATCAAGAATAGTTAATGCCAATCACATTACTTTAACTTATGATAGCATTAGATTACATACACGTATATAGTGAGTAAAGATATTATATCTGAATGGAATTGAATTTACCTGCAGCCTTGTCATTGATGCGGCGGTGCCACCCCTCAACATCGTTGTTGGTACGGGTGGCCTGCCCGAACACACTCCAGCAGGAGGGAGCCCACAAATCGCTGACTATCCATCTGCGCTCAACGTATGACATCATGTCCATCAGTGCTGGTGCATCAGTCTTGGCCTTCGGTCTGAAATCAGAATATATGGGTAATAAATAATATATTGGTAAAAAATAGGTAACATTACATTTTTATTATGTAATTCAATACATTATCATTTATATTCAATTATAAAGTAACAATATCGCCATAGAAAACAAAGTTTGGTGTAATATCTATTATTGATTATTATGGGATTTTAAATACTTCTGTATGAGGTATATGGTCTATTATATAATTTATGTATTTTCTATTTATGAAGATCGATAAATAGACTAACAAACAAACAAATAAATTCATCAAAGTTATAAAACATCGAAATTAACGCTATTGGCTCATCTTTGCAAGAATTGCAAATGAATGCAAAATCGGCCTCGCCTCTGTTGTCTGCTCTAAACAGATCTCTGGATATTCCTGAAGTAACATATATATTTTAATAAAGTAAAATCACTTTTTATCATACATATTGAAAAAACAGTTGTGTTACAAACCCTTTAAAACACATTCATATTTCTTATATTTATAATTACCAGGTCTGTCATAAACGAACTATAGGGTCCAACCAGTCAAATCACGGGCATTTGCAGACTAAAAATAATAATCTGACAGCATGATACTACCAAGACATCTACTTAAGCATTGATGTCACTATTTTTTTAACTTCATCAGACAATTTCCCCCATAGTGCCTTGCGGTCATCTCTGTAAACGGCCCAGCGAAATTTCAAGATTCTTGAAAAGCATACCGGACAGGTCCGGTATTGACGTTCTGTCAATAACATATACATGTAGTCTACACATATAAAAAATACCCCTTTATGCTAAATAAAAACACTTTTTTATATAATATATATAGTGTTTTATATAGTATATAGGGGTATTTTTTATATATGTATACTATATATTATTGACAGAAAGTCAAACTCCTGTGAGCATACCAAATTCTTTAATACATATTGTAAGTTTTCTTTTGTATCTTACATAATACTATTTGATCATTCAATATCAAACCAAACAGTAACGGATTCTTTTGTGGATACACTAGATTTACTTGTAAGTTCTATCTGGAATGGAACGGAGATTTATCATTAATGGCCAAAAATCTGATGTGCACCCAGTAGGCAGTGGAGTTCCACAGGGCAGCATACTCGGACCAGTACTGTTTTTGATATATGTTAACGACATACCAGAAACTGCTACCTTATCACTAAGCTTTTCGCAGACGATACTAATCTATACTCAACACCAAGTTCTAAAACACATATGCATGAACTCCAAAGCAGCATAGACAACATAACTAAGTGGACAAACACCTGGCTTATGGAACTAAATCTAGACAAGTGCAAACAAATTCAAAATTCACTATTGGAGAAAAGAACTTGAAGGACCCACCTAGAGTATGGATCAACTATATGGTCACCTATGTATCAGAAAGATAAAAGAGCTATTGAAAACGTCCAGAGAAAAGCAACTTAAAGGATACCCTCCCTAAAGGACATCCCATACGGGAGACTAAGAAAACTTGGCCTCCTAACGCTGGAGTATAGGAGAAATAGATCCGACTTGATTCAAACCTTCAAAATCATCAATAAAGTATATTCTATAGACTCAAGAAGGATGTTCCAAAAAACAACATACATAGCTACTAGAGGAAATGCCAACACAATCTTTGTGAAGCCTTTCCGACTAAACTCAAGTAGAAACTTCTTTTCCAACCGTGTGGTAAACCTGTGGAATGGTCTTCCTAATGACGGATCGAGTGCACCAAATGTTAATATCTTCAAAAGCAGACTGAACAATCATTGGAAACAAAATCCAAGCAAGTTCGCCTCCGACTGATTCTGTGTGTTAAATAAGTAAAGTTTTTCAATCAACCAGATACAAGGCCAAATCAGTTTAGTGACAATCTAATACTGGCCTACAACTCCAAGTAGCTCATATAATCGATCACGAATTTAAGTCACCGTGTGACTACTATCAATCTATACTTTACTAAACCAGATGTCTGGGGAAAGTCCCGCCACTATTACCACCAATTTTTATATTAATGCCAAACACTATATTATGAACATTTGTAATGACATTAAACCACAAAAGAAAACCAAAATTCTATATCTTTCAGGCTCCACTAGGTATGCTATATTAGCATTTTCAACTTGTATTATATGTACTGTAAATGCTATGATTTTAATTGCGCGTGCAACCGGAAAACAATTTCTAGTCAGTGTAGGGAGGGGTTAAAAAACCTATCAGTCACCGCAATCACGGAGCCCATCAGTACCTCTCCGCAAGTCCCTTGGCTTTCAATGAGGCCGAAAACATGCGAATTACCTGCCAATAAATAGTCACGATTTGCATACGACGCCAGCCGTCACTGTGGCGTCATATATAAAGGGGCGCAATGTATTAAACAATCGTCATGGCGTAATATTCTGTGACCCGATCAGGTCAATAGACGACCAGTTCGTGAGCCATTGATAGGGGTGAATATTAATTGGGGTATGGAAGAAATATTTTGTGTGCAAACTATGTGAATCCGAGTAATTTTTTTCAAATTCTGATGACGTTAAAAACGAAAATAGTGGCACCAATGCTTAAATAAGTATGTATGGTATCTTAATGAGTGTGGGGCAAAGCCCCCCCTCCCGGACAAAAGCCCCTTGGGGCATAAGCCCCCAGGACAAAAGCCCCTCCGAACAAAAGCCCCTTAGGATAAAAGCTCCTCAGGACAAAAGCCACTTCTTAATAAAATAATGTTTTTTTTTTTTTTTTTTTTTTTTTTAAATATTTATACATTTTAAAAATATTTATCTTCTATATGCCTGGTACATTTTGGTGTCATAGAGAAGAGTGTTAAACATAATTATGCTGTGATACATTCTTTTCATTTTTGAGTTATTGATATCAAAGAAAGATAAACAAAACCTTGACTCATCTGTATACATAGACATCAAATATTATATATACAAGACCATTAATGTTTTCTTTTTTTTTATTGTATGGATTATGTAGATATTAGGAAAGTATGTTTTATTCAAAAATATTTCTTTATCATAAAGTGTCATTATTAGTGTAACTTGCATCAAAATAATTTTACATTTTTTTTCATTAAAGATGCTCCACCGCCGACAAAGCATAAATGATTTTCATTATTTGAATAATAATTGGTGTTTTATCGCGTATGTATATGTCTAATTAACACAAAAAATCATATAAATAGGATTTAGTGCCACGGAATTTTATCGGGATGCAATTAATTATTTTTCATATTTTAAATTTGAAGTAAAATTAGAAGCTCAAACTTTTCAAAGTTGATAAAGGTGTAAAATAAGTAACTTTTGTAACTGAAGAAAAATACTAAATCGTCTGCTCCTATTTTTGATAGTGAAAAAATACCATTTGTCGGCGATGGAGCATTTTTAAATCATTAAATTAATTTATCAAAAACTTATCAAAATCCCAATTATCCAGTAAATTTCTATATTGTGTCCTTTTTGAACTATATTTGAAAAATAAAATTATTTAAAAATGAAAAATAAAATTGTATTTTTTAAATGATTTTTTTTAAATGAAGGTGCTTTTGTCCTCTTTTCAATTAGTATGGAGGGACTTTTGTCCAAGGGGCTTTTGTCCTAGGGGCTTATGTTCTAAGGGGCTTTTGTCCGGGGAGGCTTTTGTCCGTACCCCTATCTTAATAGGGACATTTTTCGTCCACGGTATTTTTATCCTGAATAAAATAGCCCAAGATACTCTGGCCCTGACACCAGACTTAGACATTATGACAGATAGATGACATGTACATATCTGTCATAATGGCTAAGTCTGGTGTCATAATCTATCTGTATATTTGATCTCGGGCTACCTAGTATGAAGGTCCACTACCTTTCCGAAACGGCTTTTAATTTTTAACATCGGAATGTTAAACGAGATTGATAATTTTGTCGCAAAAGTTATTAGCTTACCGTTAAAATAATACCCACAAATAAACACTTCATGTTTATCATGTTTTTAACTTATGTACTTATATCTATTCCAGCACCAGAGAAAAAAATGCACTAGTTGTATATAACCCCCTCCCCACGCCACTGTGGCGAATCGCTAATAGTCGCGTCACTATATATTGACGGATGGCGAAACCATAGAGAATAATACTACACCTGTCACCACCTTCTGAACAAGAGTTGAATTGATCATTAATTAATTCATTGTGCATAGTATTAGTAGTAATTATATTTAAATCTCTGAAGTTTATGATACGCGGATTTCTGAGATTATATATTCATATGCAGACGTTTCTATATACAAATATCAAAATGTAGGCATGCATCTGATTTCTAAATTTGACATGTCTTAACTGCGTATAAGATCAGCCAAGTCACACGTATTTTTTTTTAAGTTTAAAAGCTCACTACCTTTCCGAAAGTTTCTCAAAAACATTAATAACATAAGGAATTATATTTCGATGGTCTAAGATGAGGTTACAATAAAAAAAAATAATAATAAAAATAAATAAATAAAAATGTTCTGCGTAAATAATGTAAACAGCTAGTGCGTATTCATTTTGCTGTATAGCCGTCTGGCGCAGTGATAATCAACTAACGCTCGGTAATTAATTAGGAAGATGGCGGAACCACAATACGGCCCGCGTTATGAAAATTAACATTTAATTAATTTAAATTTAATTGTTCAGAAGGTGATGGCAGGAGCAGTATTAACGGTAAGCTAATTACTTTTGCGACTCTTTAAAATTATCAATCTCGTTTTACATTCCAATTTTTAAAATTTAAAAGCCGTTTAAAAGCCCACTACCTTTCCGGTGCAAAATTTAAAGTGGTTTGGTTTGGTTTGTTTAGTTTTACGTCCTATTAACAGCCAGGGTCATGTAAGGACGTGCCAGGTTTGTTGGTGGAGGAAAGCCGGAGTACCCGGAGAAAAACCACCGGCCAGCGGTCAGTACCTGGCAACTGCCCCACATGGGATTCGAACCCGCATCCCAGAGGTGGAGGGCTTGTGGTAATATGTCGGGACATCTTAACCACTCGGCCACCGCGGCCCCGCAAAATTTAAAGGTTTCTTGAAAACATCAAGAACATAAGAACATACATATCGATGGCATAAGATGAGGTAACAACACCAAACATATGCAAAATTTTCTGCGTAATTTATGATAACTGTGGAGATTCATTTCGCTGTTTTGCCGTCTGCCGCAGTGATATTCAACTACCGGACGGTATTTAGGACGACGGCGGGAAACATAAGACGACCCGCGTTATGAAAATTAACATTTTATTTACTTTAATTATATTGTTCAGAAGATGATGATAAGTGTAGTATTAACAGTAAGTTAATAACTTTTGCGACTCTACAAAATCATCGATCTCGTTTTACATTCCCATTTTAAAAATGAAAAGTCGTTTCAGAAAAGTAGTGGGCCTTTAAAGGCCCACTGCCTTTCCGGAGGAAGCCATAAAGGTATCTTTAATTAAACCATTAATAGCAACAGAAAATATATACCGATGGCCTAAGATGAGGTAAAAACACCAAACATAAGCACGATTTCTTGCGTAATGTATGATAACAGTGAAGAATGATTTCGCTGTTTTGCCGACTGGCGCAGTGGTAATCAACTACCGCGCGGTATTTAAGACGACGGCGGGAAACATAGGACGACCCGCGTATTATAAAAATCAAAGTACTGACAGTACTGCAGCGGTAAAACTTCTGGATGATAGGAGTTGATTCGAGTGTTAAAGATTGATAAGTCAATGGTTATATTATCAGTATAACTGCAAATTAGAAAACGATCCAAAGAATACAGGACTTAAACTAAGGCTGAAAAACTAATACAAGTAATTGGGTTTTTCTTAAAGTAATAATTTATCCCATTGATTTATTTTCTCACATTTTGTACAGGTCCAGTTATTCTATATACACATAATGCATTTCAGTGCAGAACCTTCAATCAAAGAGGAAGTATTTATGTTGCCTAAGTCAAGTTTGTATAAAAAAGTTTTATGCACTATGGTGACTTGTAATGGATGATTTTTATCAAAACATGTTAATATTGTTTCTCTATGTCTATCAAGTTTGTAGTACATCACAACATATATCCTAATAAACGGTAATGGCACGAGTTAACTAAATGGCAGATATTGTCATCAGCGTCCTTTTTTAACTACAATTTGTAAATATCTTCTCATTAAACATTATGGAAAGTTGTTCAGCAAAATTTGCAGCAAGTATAGGTTTAAAATTTGGATAGCAAATTCACTTAGAAATTTTACTTTAGAATGATAATTTACTTTGAAATTTGACTATTGGTGGCAAAACTGTTCTTATAAGGCTTGGTTCAAGAAAAACAAAATTGTAGTATATGAATTGATGTAGGATAGTGACACGTTTACTTTTTACTGTTTTGATGAATTTATACAAATCTACCAGATTAGCACTAACTTTGTGAAATAACACGGTTTTATTATCTGCTATCAGAGAATACCTGGATTAAGCTGACTCTGAAATATGTCAAATTTTATTCCTACAAACATTAAATATTTCATATTGATCTATACAATGTAATTAAAAAATAGCATAACTTCTACCGAGAGGAGAAGATGGGAAGACTTAGTTCAGTCGAATGATTTGAAATGGGTTGATGTTTCTAAAATGTCCTTTACAGTAACGAAAAATTGTAAGCTTCAGTGGTTTCAATATATATTATAGCAGATTCACTCAGCAAATTTACTCTGACATGATAGTTTACTTTGAAAAAAACCAATGTGTTACAAATCATATAAGTACATGTACCTAGTATAAAAGATCTTGTAAATATTACGTACATGTATTACAATTTCATTTACACCTCCCGATTTTTTAAAATTGGTATTGATCTGTGTAAATTACAAAATATTTACGTAAATCGTTTTGAATTATCCCGCACCGTGCAATGATTGGTCAAATAATAACTTACGATCACAATCGGTAAAGTGTTTGAAAGATTACTGTGCAATAGTCAAGCGTATTTTTAACTTACGAAAACACCAATTGTTAGACATATGTTTACCGCAACAAAATAGATGACACATCTATTGAAATGAGATGATTTCATAAAAATCTGAAATAAGATCAATATATCTCATACATTAGAGAATTTTAATTCCAGTGGCGTTACACGTACGAACAAGAAAAACATTTAAATGATAATTTTTGTTTACAATTTTATTTAAGAAAGCCTATTGACACTGTATATAAAAAATGTATAACCAAAATAAGAATTTCGGCACACAATCTGAATATTGAAAAGGGTAGAAAACAAAATATCCCACAAGAGAATAGATTGTGTACATGTTGTGATTTAAATGAACTTGAAGAGGAATATCACTTTCTATTACAATGTCCATTTTATGTTGATTTTTGTATATTAAGAAATATTATTACAGAAGACCAAGTGTTTTTAAATTAGTTAAATTATTAAGCGTTAACAACGTTAAAGAATTACAAAATACTGGTAAATTTATTCATTTTGCTTTTAAGAAAAGGTCTGAAAAGTTAAAAAGTTGAGACATTTGGCTGGAAATCTATTATCTATTATATAAATCACTCTCCATCTCATTTGTTATATCAATTGTATATTTTACATGATGTAATTTGTACTTATGGACCGTAAGGTCCACGGAATAAAATGAATTGAATTGAATTGAATTGAAAGAACTACCTAAATCGTTCGATCTCGCCACCAGGGATAACGAAAGAATGTTGCATTATTTGTGGTTTCGATCACATCAACTGCCAGGTACCGTTAATCACAAGTATACAAATGAAGGCTATTAACACTCTCCTAGTGGGTGTATCTCTGAACGCCAACATTTTGGATTTACCTGTAAGGTAGTTTGTTGTGACAGAGGTTATAGTTTTTTTTCCTAAAAGGAGTCCCAATGCCAACAGGTAAATTTACCTGTAAAAGTTACCCGTGTTGATACTTATCTAAATGTATATTGATTAATTTTTTATTTCAAATAAGTGTTCAGATTTAATATTAGATACATATATACATAATATATGTTTCTGTAAATATCTATGAAAATATAACAATAGAATCTGTAAATGAAATTATATTAATTCCCAATGATTTTATTTCAAGAATTTTAAAGATTTCCTTGATATACACGTATCTAAAATATCTGGTATAAATCTCATTAGATTTTCAATAGATTGATACTAAAATCAAGCAAAATTCTTTGAAACCTATTTCACATGGAAGTAAACTTTCCCATTCAGTAATATCAACGAAAAATATCCAAAAAGAATTCATCTTATTTCAACTTAATGTAACACCAATTTGATTAAAAATTTGAAATGATATAATGCCTTTTGCCTGCTGAAACGTGATTTTTTTCAACAAGGTCTTCCATATATGTCTGTTAAGTGACCTTATATACATATATAGCACATGTAACATCTGCATTAATTACCTAAAGAGTAAGTTATTTGTGTCAAATATGATTTCCAAACTTTAAAAATGTATAACTTGCACTTGACTGACCTTTTTAAGTTAACAGAACATATACTATATTTTGAAAGCTGCATTAGCTATAGGATGCATCATTTATCACAATTATGTAATTTTCCTGCTTTCTTATCCTAAGATGGTATTTCTAGATCAGCGTGATATTACATTATAATGTAAATGTATGTCTTTATAGCAAAGGAGCACCCAATAATTAAACTGTTGTCCGTTAACAGCCAGTAAAATAATATATTTTTGTATATGTTAGAAATAACATATAAATTTCTCTCCTATGGTTGATTTTCGGTCAAACATTGTTATTAGATACAAATCGGTATATGTACTATAATCTTTAAACAGAAAAAAAGACGAAAACTGTTAATTTGGTATTCTAAGTACTAAAAAACCTACAACATATGGACTTGAAATAATTTTGCTTGTATAATGTGTATTAAAATGAATATACATGGTTAAAACCCAAAGTAACAGTCTTCAATCTCATTTCATATAGTATTTTTTCATTATTAGGTGACGTTTAAAAATATTTTGTATCTAAAATACATATAGAGCATTTAAAACCAATACTTAACGGTGTACGTCTATGCCAAAACAGAAATCAACTATGCGCGGTCACAAGAAATGAAAGTTGGCTAAGAATGTAGCCCTGGAGAACTCCTATTTCAATACAGAATACAGTTACATTAGAATATACATTGATTGAGAAACCTGTTTTTCTGATAAAATTAAGATATGATTTGTGAAAAAAATGCATTGTTCTTAATATAAATCTGCATGTAGCTCCTTATTAATTCTTAGCATTTTCAATGTTTATGATTTTATGTATATTAAAACACCGATAATCTTTAATTGATAATTTACATTGTATATTGTAAGATATATATTGAAGGAATTATTTTCCAAAACCCAACAATATTACCTATGATACTGATTGAAATACAGGTAAATCTCGGGTGACTATACAGGTGAAAATATAAAGACAGCTTATATGAAACAGTATATAATTGCCTTCCTATTGTTTCCTAAAACAACACCTACGTATTGTTGATAAATATGTTGGCGTTCAGAGAACACCAAAAGGTAGATAATCTGAAAATAAGGTCGACGGAAACAAAAGACTGACTGATGTTCCTGCGGGCAGTTGTTCACGGGTCGCTGCGTGCGGGAATGTGAGGCACAGCGAGGTGTGAAGTCATCACATGTGCCCGTCTTGTGTCCTAGGCTCGGTTATAACCGAAACAAGGACGTTAAGCCCCATCAATCAATCAAAATGTGCCCGTCGTCAATTAGTGCTAATTTAGTGGTCGTTGGGACTATGAAAACTGGTCGTAATACGAATTAGCGGTGTGATCGTATTAATATTTAATATCTAGTCTATTATATAAATCACTCTCCATCTCTTTTGTTATATCAATTGTATACTTTACATGATGTAATTTGTACTTATGGACCGTAAGGTCCACGGAATAAAATGAATTGAATTGAATTGTATTACTGAAACGACCAATATATAAAGACTTATATTGAAAAAAAAAAACGGGACTGAAAATAAGTGCCCGTAATAGCGGGATGTTAGTAATTTTTGAGGTGGCAGTAAGGTGAGGTTTTAGTGTATATGCTATACATGTTTATGTTTGGAATGAACTTTTGGAAAATAAGACAAAAAAAAAAAAACTTGAACTAGTTCAAGCGAACTTCCGGAATTGCGATCACAATAGCTGGTAAAACCAGTTTTACCGCTAATAACAGTTTACTTATTTTAATTAAATTGTTCAGAAGGTGATGATACTTGTAGTATTAACGTTAAGTTAATAACTTTTGCGCCTCTACAGAAATATCGATCTCGTTTTACATTCCCATTTTAAAAATTAACAGCCGTTTCGGAAAGGCCCGTACGCCAAACTGCGGGCACAGGGCCTCGTTACTATTGATGATATATATAAGATAGGTCACGTCTATTTACATACATTACGTGTAATGTATGTAAATAGACGTGACCTATCTTATATATATCATCAATAGTAACAAGGCCCTGTGCTGCGGCACATGTCATTTTCCGCTAGCGACAACACTGAATGGATGGATTCCTCAAGGTTCAATCATTCATCCTTCGTCCTTCTAAAACGCATTTTGAAATATCTTTAAGACCTTAAAAATTTGCTGATGTGTGTCCTATATTTTTTCTGGTATTTTGAAAATAAAACCTTTTTCTTTTCACAAAGCGATTTTCCGGATCTATTTCGTAGCTCACCGGCTGCCATACTAAAATTATAATAAATACTTCATTTCCGGTAACGCATTGGTGAGTTTGCCCTTTTTCTTTCGTTTACATTTATACACTTCGTAAGCATAACTGCTTTGCATAAAAGTTTGTGTCTTCCATATACATGGCTAAATAATGTTTAATTGAGTATTCTGTTCAGAATGCAATTTCTAACAAGCAACGATTTGGATGAGTATTCAATGCAGACTTCCTTCCCAAGTCGTCATTTTTATTGTTTTCTTCCAAGAAAAACCATGTATTTCTTCATTTTCAATATTGTTTTATAAGTATGGGAAACTGGCCAATTATGCCATATTAGTGTGCCCCTTTATTAAAAAAAAATGATAAAAAGGGAGGTGAAAGCGCCTCCTCGATGATTGGGCCAATTATCATACATGTATGAAATTCCTAATCGATACAGTTACTAATTTATAATCTTAAGGATAACTTATTCTTGGACTTCATACGTTATGATGTTATGCATGGCATTGGGATAAGATATTAAAAATGTGTATTGGTACAGAGTTGTTTTTGAATTGGGGGGGGGGGGGGGAAAATTTATACTTTTCAGAAATGTTTCTCTGAATTTTGCGAACATGGGTTGAAAATTTATATGAACTTTAAGTTTTAATTATGAATGTTACAAAGTAATTACATAGATCTTCTTATTTCACTCAGTAAGCTAAGTCTGAGCCAGGCCTTGGGTTCAATCCCGGTTGGCTGCAGTACATATATTGTATGTACATGTTCTAAATCTATACTCTCCCCATTACCAGGGATTGATGTACATGTCAAGTGGTAATTCTGTGGCCTGAGACCACAGAGATTCTCTGTTTTCTAGGCTATAGTTTCAGGGCTTCAGCATGATTTGGGGCAGATTTTCGGCCCCATTCCCCATGGCAAAACCTCTAAATTATTTCCAATTCAAGCCCTATATTTCCCAAAATCAAAGTTCTTTGAAAAATATACACAAATAGCTATGTTGCATGAATTTAGTTATTTTACATTTTTTTCCAAATCTTAATTTGTCGCACATTTTCCCAAAGTCAAAGCCACATGCCCCATTCCCAAAGCAGTGAGTAAAAGCTCTGAGTTTCAAAATTAAATGCAATACCAGGTAGATCGAATTCTGATATGATTTAATTTGATGCATTTGTGTAGCTGGACTGAATTGGATTGATTGTCAGTGACAGACCAGGTACAGCTAGTGAGAGGTCCAAAATTAAAAAAAAATGTGTGGTGGGCAACAACCACAGTAGCTAATATACATGTGAAAAATATTATATCATGTGTGAGTAGGTCTAGAGCATTCGGCAGGACGAGGACTCAATTAAATGATAATAGTAATAAAAACTTTTTTTCACAAGGGTTACATATTTACTAATGATATTTATTAATGATAGTCATTATTGGACATAAAACATGCTCAGCTGGTACAGTGAAACATGCATGGTTATAATTGACCCCTTGCAAAATCACTTTGATATGAGCATAGTTTGTTATACAAAAATTACAGATATCTTCTATAGGAACCTTAGTTGATGCATCATGGGGAATGAAAATATTACTATGCAATAATTGTAACCATGAATCAATTATAAACATGTCTTACTGAAGTACCATCTGGAATACATGAAATGAAAATCTTCAAGATCAATTGAGTCATTTATAAAGGTAAATATTTATGTATGAGCTTCCCTTACTGTTTTCACTTTCGCTATTGTAGTTGCTACAAGGGATGATGAATACCACGGGAGGCCAGGGTCCAGCTGGTCCAACCGTTTCCGGACCTCCAGTCATGTCCCAAGTGGACAGAGTACCAGCTGTCATGTCTCAGGTTGATCGTGAGAAGATATACCTTTGGATTGTGGAACTAACTGGCCCTGACACCAGGGAAAATGCTCTACAAGAACTAAGGTACAAATAAAGATACCATAGTCATACAGTTGAAACCGTCATCAGTTTTGATGCTTAATATGTCGAATGAGCCTATGATAATATGTTGTAGTGAAAATTTAAGTTAAATTTAAGTTAAAATTTACCTTTTCTTTCTAGCATGAAAATTTATAGCAAACATGAGTCTGTCTAACAAACATTGATAATTGTTAATCCCTATTTCCAATGAAAGCATTATAGCATCTGGCATGGAGCTTTCAAGCTGATAGCTGTAGAGAGATCTTAATTAATCCTGGTGGGATGTTTAACTAGTCAGCTGCTTTAAATTTACATCTTACAATTACCCACACATATATTTGTTTTCAGCAAAAAAAGGGAGGTTGTCCCGGATCTGGCTCCTATGTTGTGGCACTCATTTGGTACAGTGGCTGCACTGCTCCAGGAAATTGTTAATATCTACCCAGCCATTAACCCACCCCATCTCACGGTATGTCACAAACAGGATATATTTTTTAGATGAGATGACATTTGAAATTTCTGAAGCATAGAGTGAATGCACAACAGATAACTATAAACCATCTGTGTATAATTAAATTTCACAGTTGATACAGAACTGTCTTAAAGTTATGCACAGTTTAATAATACACTGTAGAATTAAATGATTTCTTTAAATCAGATGATTTCTTTAAATCACAAAATAAAAATCCCTGTGTTACATTAGATTTTGATTTATAAAGTTTATTGAATATCCTGGTAGATTTTGCATTGATATTCGAAAGTGAGATTAAAAAAAGTACATTCATTGTACAATGTACTTAATAACTATATGTACATAATCTTTGTTTCAAATTTCCTATTTATGTTACAGCCCACCATTCCAATTATTCCTGTTATCCATTTTTACACACGGTCAGTAAGACTCGACCATTTGAGTATCTACGTCATAACACGTCTGGGTGTGATAGGAGCTTTAGTGAAGGTCAGTTAGAGGACGACCACATACTGTTATATTGCCCCCTAGTTTAAATAAAAATTCTATGGTACATGGTAGTGATCATTGGGAGTGGACAAATGTTTTTCACACTTCTTCTGTCGATTGTTATGTTTTGGTGTAATAAAAGACAGATATACATGTACTGAACATTAGATATTGATTATGTTTGTATAATTGATAAATTTCTCAATTAATAAACTAATATTCTATCTTTCAAAATGAAAAACTAATTATACTAAATAAAAAAAATAAGAATCCATAGTATACTGTCCAATTTTAAATTATTAATTACATGTAATAGGCAGAAAAGTTTCTTTGCAAAGAGCACAACTCCTGAAAATTTATATACATGTATGTCATTGAAATTCCATCATCATGAAAAGAAAAAAAAAGTAGCTAAATGATGATATAACTTTTCATTTTTGTTAATTGTAATAGTTATTTTACACGTTCCATACAAATGTATTTTGTCACATCAACTTTTTTTTGACGTTGATTAAAGTGAACAGTCGGGCAAGAATGCGATAAAGTTCGGTAAAAATGGTGTGGAATGTATCCTGTATAATTTCTTTTGGAATGGAAAAATAAAAAATCTCTCGTCAACATCTATCTGCGTACTGAAGAAATTCCTCGGATTTAAAGTATGGAAATTCCTAATAAAACGTCCTCCCGGCTCACTAACTATGTCCATGGTTACATTTTCCACACAGCCTCGCTTTCAATGCTTTCAACTTTTATCTTTACTTTAATGGTCAGAACTGGGAAACTAAGCAGAACTTGACCGTCGTATAAATATGTGAGAACTTTTGGAAGGCAAATGAACGCTTTTAGACTGGTTTTCTTTGCCCGACTATTCACTTTAAGAAGACATATTTTAAATGATAAAAATGGTAAAACTTTGAATTTTAAATCATAACAAAGATCATTATAGACTGATGAAAGAAGTGATCAATTTTCCTGTCTGAAAATCGATAAAATGAAAATTGCCCTTATATTACTGATAATCACAACTAGGATAAAAGCAATGATCGTGGTGTCCTTCGTTCTGTCCCAAAACAAAATGCTTAAATTCTAGCTTGACACAATATGTACTGAAGGGTATTATCTGTCTCAGGTTTTCCTTATGGGCTCTATGAGTGTCATGCTGAAACACATATTGTTTTTTCCAGCAAGGCAGCCAATCTATGGATTTTGGCAGTTGATGATTGGATACCCGCTAATTTTCTTTGGAGCTGTCAAGAAATTACTGAAGAGATCTGTCTGATTCAAATTTTCATAATGGTAAGTGCTCCCCTCATATAGCTATGTTGAACCTTGTTGTGCATAATACAATTTGAGACTCTATTCGGTTTTACAACAGATGGCCGTCCTGGCAGCCATCTTGGATTTTTCATAGATGAATGTTTGTTACTTACTATTTCCACAGAAAGTGGTTAAAGGGATTCTGTCTCAAACTTCTCAATATGTAGGTTCCCCCTTCAGGCCTTTATGGCATTAATGCATTTTAGGGACTGTCCCCTCTCGGTCAACAAGATTAGGCCAGACCGGCAGTTGGGGTTTGTTACCACCTCTATTTCTCTCATAAAAGTACAAAAGGGATCTGTCTCAAATTTCATATACGTAGGCTGCAAATCCCCTAAGGTCCTCCCTACCACGTTTGTGCATGATAGGCATGGCATTTTTGGTAACTGATCGTTCAACAACGAAGGCCAATCCGGCAGCACACATCTTGGATTTACATACGTTGAAATTTACCTGGACTTACTCGCTGTTTCTCTCGCAGAAAGTTACTGAAGCAATCTGACTTCAATGTTTTTTCGTATGTATTGATATGTGATTTTGAAAAAGCAGGTTGAAAAGCAGGGAAGATCCTTCTTTTTATTTCTTTTTTTTCTTTCTGTTCTTTCCATTGTCAGACATATATCATCACGCTTTGGTGGCGCCAAGATCCCTTCTGAGATCCTTTTGTTTATAAAGCAGGAAAACTGAAACAGAAACAGTTTATTATGTTTCCAATTGCATGGTGTAGTGTTTTATTAGGGAAAAATGGTTGCTTAGCACATTTCTATCCAAGGAGCCATCATCCCGATCTTGTTGAAACATGATAGTGCGATGTTACCTTCGCCTCTCTGATAATCCGAGGTAAGAAGTTCTTGCATTACATTATATTACTTTATTTGGAGTCTGTAAAATCTAAAAGTACTGACAGATTTTGCTGTGACAAGTATTCAATTGGGTCCTTATTTAATGACATTAATATTTTGATTGTTACAGAGCCAAGGAAGCTCTGCGTCAGTGTCTTCCGGACCAACTGAAGGATGCAACATTTTCTCCCACTGTCTCAAAGATGATAACTCCACCAAACGCTGGCTTCTACAGCTAACTAGACAAGAACCTGGACAACACCTATGACTGTTCCCTGACCCACGGATTATTGTATGCCCCTACACCCCTACAGTAATAAGACTATCTCCCGACCCTCTAACAACCGCTCATTATCACATGTCATTTCAACTGTCCCTGACCCCACGTAGTCTGCACCTACAGCCCTACACCCTCATTAATAAAACTATCCCTTGACTCCTGGCCTCCCAACAATACGACGGAACCCCCCAGTAACAACAATTCCCTGACCACGGGCCAGTATGAATATGGGCCGGCTCTACCAATGTATGGCCCTATATGTACACCGCTCATAATAAACTAACCCCTGACCCTCCAACACCCTCAGTATACAACTGTCCCTGACCCTTTGGAGTATGTCCCCTGCAACCCTGTGTAATAAACATCCCGAGCCCTCCCTCCTGCCAAACACTCCACCCAGTTACAACTGTCCCTGACCGTTCACGGAGTTGATGGCCCAACAAGTACACCCTCAGAGTAAATAAACTATCCCCCGAGTCCCCGACCCTGCCAACCACCCCCGAGTTACAACATTCCCTGACCTCACTGAGTTATGTCCCTGGCACCCGTGGCTGCCTGTGTAATATAAAACTATCCCCGATGGCCCCGAGGCCCCTCTCAACACCCCCCAGTTCACAGACTGTTCCGCTGACATACGATAGCGGCCCCTAATGACCCCCACCTCCTCAGAACCCCTCAGTGATAAACTATCCCCGCACGTAAATCCCCGACACTCTCCAACAAACCCTCAGTTCTAACACACTGTGCCCTGACGCCTGGACCTGAGTATGTCCCCTGCACCCCCTCCGTGACGAACTGTCACTGACACCACTGTTATGTATGACTCTCTTTGCAGAATATGGTGAACAGCTTCCACATCAAGTAAGTAACACGTATCACCAAACACCTACAGTAGGCTACATTTAATTTGCTGAATTGGATAATTATTTGGGTCTTGATAACAACAGACCAAATTATAATGCATGAACTAAATCCATCACAAACAATATACTACTATTTAGCTCTGTCCCGCAAATACAAAATGTAATAAAAATATACATGACTTGTATGAATCTCCACGTCTTTTCCCACCCAGTGCTGGCAAAAAAAGGAGCTTTCTAATCTCTTCCCCAGTGCTGTCCAGAAAAAAAAAAAAAAAAAGCTTTTTTTTGGAGTGTTCTAATTTACATGTAGTTATTATATATTTAAAAAAGATAAATATCTCAGTGACAATTAGGGAAACAAATATTTAATCAAGTGGAATTAACTATCCTTCACAATAACACAGGGTCTAACTGCTAGTCTCACTGTAAAGAATAGTTCACGTTATGATACACGTATGTATATATGGTAGGTTGTTAGATAATATCTACTAAGAAACACTGGGAACAAAAGATGACTCTATTTTTTTTTTACCTTGTGTTGTATCCGGGATCTTCGGTATTAGATACTTATTTCGTTTCCGAACTAGTATTCTTTTGCTGAAGTCCCTTTGAATAGATATAAATTGGTAAAGTATCTCACAAGATTCAAATATTTTAAGTGTATCTACAATAGTCACAGAGAAGTTCAAATGCCAAAATGCCTGGAACCCACCAATGTTTTAACCTGTAATATACTATGTATTAATTGGTTGGTTCATTGTTAAGATATTGTGTAATATATTTCTCTTTACATTATTAATCTTTATGACAGAAAAAAACCTCTTCTAAGAGGTTTCGGCGTAGATTCTGTGGCCTTGGTGTATTACGTGCGTTAGTGACACTAGTGTTAGGAACTGATGTATCTAACATGCCAGTCAGGTATATTTGACTAGAACTAGTCTTTGGAATGTAAGGGGAAAGAACTCAGATTGGGAGGTTGTGTTTGTAACAACCTATATGTGAGTATGGTGACTAACAGGAAAATAAATTAAGGGTTTGTGTAGTATGTATGAAGAATTTTATATTTATTAGAATGGGAATGATGATTTTTAATGTAGTGGATGAAAAATGACTTGACAGTATCAGGAGAGAAAGCTGAATTTTTATAATGGTATTCAAGAAGGGATGGTTAACAGGAGAAAAGTGTGAATGTTTTATGTTGTACCAGTATACGAGGATTACTTTTTTTATCAAAAAGTTATGTAAAAGATGGCAGTAAAATTTTGGAAAGGTCTATAAAAATGCTGAAACATATATATACATGTATATCAATCCAGTACATTTATTGAAGACTTGAAGTAGAGCTCTTTTTCTATTTGATTACTGAAATAACTGTCTCAGTAAAATTCTGGAGGTTCCCCTGTTGATGTTTGGACATCACTTTTGTATAATAATGACCATTGGAGACTAATAGTTAAATAGCCTGAAGCCATCTGTATCTCACAGTGTTGTGTTCAAATGATAATGAGAGTGTTATAAAAGGAGACTTTTTTTCTTAGTAGCCCCTTATGGCCTTTGTGCAAATTGTCTCTTACAAATATAATATAATAAGAAATGCTTTCTTTGGAGCAAAGGAATATTTTAATTTCATTTTATAATTACTTAGCATAGAATATGATCCCAGATCATTATTTCGAAAACTGAAACAGATCATTATTTCCAATGCATGGTTGTTTTTTTTAGGGAAAAATGGTGCTACATCTATCCAAGGAGCCATCAGCCCGATTGTTGAAACATGTAGTGCGATGTTACC
This sequence comes from Argopecten irradians, assembly GCF_041381155.1. Classification (NCBI taxonomy): domain Eukaryota; kingdom Metazoa; phylum Mollusca; class Bivalvia; order Pectinida; family Pectinidae; genus Argopecten; species Argopecten irradians. The sequence goes on along the minus strand of NC_091137.1, from coordinate 26,054,326 downwards.
TTCGCCTCTCTGATAATCCGAGGTAAGAAGTTCTTGCATTACATTATATTACTTTATTTGGAGTCTGTAAAATCTAAAAGTACTGACAGATTTTGCTGTGACAAGTATTCAATTGGGTCCTTATTTAATGACATTAATATTTTGATTGTTACAGAGCCAAGGAAGCTCTGCGTCAGTGTCTTCCGGACCAACTGAAGGATGCAACATTTTCTCCCTGTCTCAAAGATGATAACTCCACCAAACGCTGGCTTCTACAGCTACAACAGAACCTGGACACACCTATGACTGTCCCTGACCCACGGAGTATGCCCCTACACCCTCAGTAATAAACTATCACCGACCCTCTAACACCCTCAGTTACAACTGTCCCTGACCCAAGGAGTATGCCCCTACCCCCTCAGTGATAAACTATCCCCGACACTCCAACACCCTCAGTTAAAACTGTCCCTGACCCTCCGAGTATGTCCCTGCACCCTCCGTGACGACTGTCACTGACCTGTTGTATGACTCTCTTGAAATATGGTGAACAGCTTCCCATCAAGTATTAACACTATCACCAAACACCTACAGTAGGCGACATTTAATTTGCTGAATTGGATATTATTTGGTCTTGAGAACAGACCATTTATGCATGAACTAAATCCATCACAATATACTCTATTTACTTTGTCCAAATACAAAATGTATAAATATACTTGATTTGTATGAATCTCTTCCCCAGTGCTGCAAAAAAAGGAGCTTTTATCTCTTCCCCAGTGCTGCAAAAAAAAAAGAAAAAGCTTTTTTTGGAGTGTTCTAATTTACACAGTTATTATATATTTAAACAGAGATAAACTCAGTGACAATAGAAACAATATTTAATCAAGGGAATACTTCCTGCACAATAACACTCCTGTAATAAGTTCACTTAGATACACATATGTGCATTGTATATATGGTAAAGTATTAGATAATATCTCAGAAACACTAGGGACAAAAGATGACATTTTTTTTTTTACTTGTGTTGTATCCGGGCCTCTGTATTAGACTTATTTCGTTTCCGAACTTGTATTCTTTGAATCTTTGAATAATATAAATTGGTAAATTATCTCACAAATTCAAATATTTTAAGTGTAAACAATAGTCACAGAGAAGTTCAAATGCCAAAAAGCCTGGAACCCACCCAATGTTTTAACCTGTTAATATACTATGTATAGGATTGGTTGGTTCATTGTTAAGATATTGTTAATGTTGTTGATTATTAATGTATCAGAACCTCTTCTAAGAGGTTCGGCGTAGATTCTGTGGCCTTGGTGTATTACGTGCGTTAGTGACACTAGTCCTATGTATCTAACATGCCAGTCAGGTATATTACTAGAACTAGTCTTTGGAATGTAAGGGGAAAGAACTCAGATTGGGAGGTTGTGTATGTAACAACCTATATGTGAGAATGGTGATGAACAGAAAATAAATGTAATTTTTTGTGTAGTATGTATGAAGAATTTTAGTATTAGAATGGGAATGATGATTTTACATGTAGTGGATGAAAGACTTGACAGTATCAGGAGAGAAAGCTGATTTTATAATGGTATTCAAGAAGGGATGGTTAACAGGAGAAAAGTGTGAATGTTTTATGTTGTACCAGTATACGAGGGTTTTAGTTGTTATGAATTTTATGTAAAAGATGGCAGTAAAATTTTGAAAAGGTCTATAAAAATACATATTATGTATATCAATCAGTACATTGTATTGAAGACTTGAAGTAGAGCACTTGTATTTGATTTTGAAATAACCTAGTAAGTCTGGATTGGTGTTGATGTTTGACATCACATTTGTATAATGACCATCATCTTTAATAGTTAAATAGCCTGAATTTGTATCTCACAGTGTCTGTGCTTCAAATGATAATGAGAGTGTTATAAAAGGAGACTTTTTTTTCTTAGTGCAATGATACAATTGTCTCTTACAAATATAATCTTATAAGAAATGCTTTCTTTGGAGCAAAGGAATATTTTAATTTCATTTTATTACTAAGCATAGAATATGATCCCAGAATCCCAGTGGTGAACGATCACCTGCTTTCAGATAACATATGTATGGATCTAGTGTGAGTATCATGTGTAATCACATAAATTGTGTGTGTGGGTCAATGAGATAGGCAATGAATTTGTGTTTTTGTATCATGTGTAAAATCCTATCACAATCACAATATCTGATTGATGTACATCAACTTTGTCAAGACATATTTTTTGTACACTCAGATGAATAGTACTTTTGAAATAAAAACTGTGTTCATATTTATCTTTTAAACCTCGGTGTTTTTTTTTTAGCCTTCCCATCCAATGGATGAGTATATGTTATAGTGTGTTATTTCATTAAATATTTAGCAGCTGGCTGGTTTTTCAACAAAACAAATAAAAAAAACCCAAAAAAACCCATCTTGCTAGAAACTTCATAATAAAATTAAAACCCAATATTAAGAGACCTGGCTGACGTTGGTCCAGTAAATGAAGGGTTAAAAATTTAAAAGGAATTCAATAGACCTTCAGACCAAGTCACAGGAGTCAAATCTGTTACGATCTTTCAATAATAAATTGTTTTAGAAACCAGGTAATGGACCTGTTATAAGTATGCTAGGATGAAAGGCTACCGAGGTTGTTCACATTAATGACCTTGAACTTTATTTAATGTCATATTTACACACTCTTGATAAATGTTCATCAAGACGTGTCAAATAGTAAAATCTGTGGACTTCTTTCTCATTGTGTCAGAAGTTGCTATTAAGTTTCAGCATATTGACCTCTGACCTTGATAAAAGGTCAAGAGTGATTATTTTCTTTACTATCTTGATAGTCTTTCATTCCACCATCCTTAAGTTTCTCTTCACCCCTTGCGTATTCTTGCGTATTCAAAAGAATTGGAAAATTCAAATCTGTTTTAATGGATGACAATTTCATAAGCAAGCAATATTGGAATAATGTAGAAGTCAACTAGGGATAAAATGTGTTGAAAACTTTTTGAACCACATATTGTTCTTCTAAGGCAATATAAAAAAGACAAGGTAAAGTTAAGGTAAAACATATATTTATTTCACCTTTTGTCATTACTTACTGTTGACCTTGATATGTAGTTGATAATGTACCATATTCGCCACATTTTAATGTTCAGATCACCTGAGAATTCACTTCAAAGAAAGAAAATTATACCAGTATGATATTGATACCAAGTACTCTGAAATATTTGTAACTATTTACTAAAGAACTTTTGTCACCATGGAGAGGGATTCTCGAGAATGGGGCTATAGGTAGTCATGGTGACTATGGTAAGGTATTGGTATAAGGAGTGACAGACAAAATAACTTTAAAGATATCCCTGAACCACTAGTCATTTTCCATACTGTTTTTTATAACTTTTATTATGGTGTCAATAACATCTGGATGCGTTGCACACTTCACAAATTTTTCAAATGTCAACATGTTTTGGTAACTTACTGTTTCACCTGATTCATTTTTAAGTACAGATGACTCACAGACTGTATCACTATCACAACCATAAAGTTTAGATGTTTCTTGTTTATCACAGAACACTTCACTGTTAACATCTGATTCATTACATGTACAGTTTGCACGAAGACTCGTCCTTTCCACCAAGCTGTTGCCAAGAAGTTCCTGTGATGATTTAGAAAAACTTCCACTCATACTTTCAACGATATCTCTTTCAGATTTTCTGTCGCCACTATTTTTCATAGAATACCATGTCATGAATGGCTGTGCTGTCACTGCAGTGATAGTAACATCTGACTGTGAAGTAGACGGGCACATCTGCCCATCACCATCCTGGTCGCAGCACCGAAAATCTGATTTTATCTTACATGGTTCACGTACTGTCTTATTGTAGCTGTTACATTTTGTATTCTGGCTAGAGAGAGTCTCCATTAACACAGAGTCATCTACTAACTGTTCACAAGATACGGGTGTGGATTTGGACACTTTGACAGGACTGAAATCCTTTGAATAGATCTCATCACCATGTTTTCTTTTTAAATACGTATTAGCAGAATTGATATCTGAGCTATTATTTGATTGGTAAGTTGATGTAGTTGCAATACGATTTTCCTTGGTAAGAATTTTAGCTGATGTGACACTGTGGTTATTACAGCCCTCTTCCTTGATACTGGAAACAATACACTTTACCATTGCCATGTTGACATGCTTTTTGCAGCACTGTTCCTGGTTCAAGTCTGGACATCTAATACAACTCTTCTTAAGAGATACATTTAAATGCTGTTGGTTTGTAAAATGTACCATCTTTCCTCTGAAGTGTGTTGCAAACATTTCCAAGTTTCTCTCCTTGTGTTGATTATTACTGTTGGTACGGCAAGTGGTGTCAGAAGTGATCTTGTCACATCCATGATCTGATCTCGGAGGCAGACCTGAATAGTTACTTTTTCTCAATGCCTTATAAGCTTCATTCAGTACAATACTGTTTTGGGTGATGTCCCAGATCTCCTGAAATATACCAAATCATTAATTTATATGTGTATACACTTTCCTTTCATACAGTTGAATCCTATTACATTTAATATAGTTGAATCCTATTAGGCTATCACAGTGACTGTAATATATTTAATACAATTGAATTCTATTACATTTAATACAGTATATTACTGAAATATTTATACAGTTGAATCCTATTACATTTATTTCAAAATAAATCTTACTTAAACCTTTATATCTGTATTGAATAAATTTGCCAGCTATAGCCAGACCTCGCACTAAAACCTTTAGCTTGCTGAACTTGAATGCACCGATATGTGGATAGGATAACAAGACAAAAGAGAACAAGATTCATTCTGTCCATGACAGGTTGCTCAGAACCTTTATACACGTGTATACATGTATATAAACCCACCTCTTTTGGATTGATCCAATGGCGTGGGCTGGTCTCCCCTATAGGGATGGTGTCAGCTCTTTGTGTCCGGCAATCTTCTTGTCTCTCCATATCTATAGAAGAGCTCCAGAGACTTGAGAAAAGACTGCGGGTAACTGCCTCCTCAAACCGTGACTCTCTATCAATTTCCTAGAGACATGAATGACATCATTTCGTAAAATTTTGTATAAAAGACCAGATGCATGTATGAGAGCCAATGTTATGCCATATCTTAGTGTATGTATAATCAACATATGATTTGTATTTAGATATGAACCTTTGCATTGAGTCCTGTCTGCTTATGCAGTATTCAAGTTGATATGTATCTGCAGTAACATTTATGAGACCTAGAAAAATTATCAATAAATATTTCATTTTGGGTATATACACAATTACCATTTTCTCTTTTCATGTTTAACTCTCATTGTAAGAGGTTCTGGTTCTCCTTAGCGAAAGCTTGACTACCTCTATGTAGTACCGTAACACACAGACCACTTCACCTCTACATGCTTTTGCCTACCATTTATAAGACCTACCAGTTCAACCTAAGGATATTTGTAGGCCATTAGCCTTATACATGCTTGCCTACCATTTATGACACATTCCTACTAAAATATAAATACAGGCCTTAATTTAGACCACCGAAAGCTTGTCTAGTACTGTGTGTAAAACCTACCAGTTCCACCCATGTGTTGACACTGATAGCCGGTTCCAAACACTCAACATAATGCCACCAGTGTCTTGGTACATAAAGGATCTGCCCCGGCTCCAGGATAACCTCGTACACATTGGTCATCTTGTAAATGATAAGGAAATTACAAGTTTAAATAAATAATTGATATTTAGGTTTACTGATTACACTTATGATTCTGAATAGTTTCAAACATAATACGCAACATTTACCTGCAACAGGCTTTTGAATGAACACACAAAATGTACAGCATTTTCAGAATTATAATTCGCACCTGAGTATTTTTCAATTTTTGTACATGTATAAGCCAAAATGGAGTACAAGCTGCGGCCAGTACTGACTGTAATCTGTCGCTAATATAAAGATACCCAATGCCCCGTACCTTAATCTTTGGATGGGCCTCTAGGCCTGGAGATTTTATATCAACTTGTGAAAATATACTGGATTCTTCATAGGGAACTCTTGTTGGGTAGAGATACTGGGTGTCTGAAGGAGCAAATAGCACCCATCGTTTCCTGAGAACATATACCAAAACAAACTAGAGGAAAATGACCTATTTTCTATTATGAATTTTTTTAAAACATATTATTATTAGCATATATACAAAGTACAACAACATGTATTAGAATTCTTACGGAAAAAGAGTAATCTATTTAATTCTTGAACTGTAAACATGAAATATTCATGGATTCTTTATTTTCTCATTTTATTTCTTGACTTTAAAGCTTTACTATTATTTCTTGCATGAAAAAATGTTTTTATTACAAATAACAATACTGATAATTTCACAACATTTTTTTTTTTTGTAAGTATTTAAGCGTAATTTTTATTTAAATAATACTTCATTTTTTGACACAAGTTATGATATTCAAAATACCTGCCATATATCTGAGCGACCAGATTGTAGCCGTAAGCATCATAATGACAGTTAGTATATGCGCCCTCACTACCAAGCCACAGTGTACTTTCTGCTCCGTCTCGTCCATTAAGGCCCACACTCTCCCAGCATATTTCCTATACAGATAAACTGTTAATATGTACATGTATTAAGAAAATTAGATATATATGTGTAACATGAAAACTGATAATGGTATTAATTAAGTTTGATAAAAGTATATTTTTCTTAGATTCCTATTCAAAGCCATCAGCATGTGAAAATATGTACAATCACATACTATAGGTATAATGTGACACTTGCAGCCGGGTGTTTTCGGCAACACACTACATACATGCTTGACAAGTTCACAACACATACATGGGAGGCCATCCTGGCATATAACACTGACTGGTAAATTTAATCAAACAATCACATACAATTATACTTTATTTTCCATAAGAATGGTATGAATGTCTTATGTTTGATTGTTTGTTTTAACATTCTATTTAATAGCCACAGTAATTTAAGAATATGCTAGGTTAACAAAGGTGGTGGAGAAAAGCCAGAAAACCTGAAGAAAAACCACTGCCAGTGAACAGTACCTGCATGGGAACTAGCTGCCCCACATGGGATTCAAACTCATGACCAAGAGGTGGAGGCTTAAGGTAATAGGTTGGGGACATGTTAAAAACTCGATCAGCTACCACAGATGTTTATCTTAAAATTATGTATGGAGAAGAGGCAACTATGATCGTAGCCGAAGATGTTTCTCATTCTTTTAATAGCACAGTTATCACAGCTTAACATAAATTACATATACAACCACATAAATTTATTTGAAAGATAGTGAAGAAAGGAACATAGGTACTGCATTACTTACAAATTTTTCCATTTCAACACAAACCATAACACATTTTAACAATTAATTTATCATTAACCTTCAGTAGCTCCGGCTTTGCTGTAAATATCTCCTGCATGTACTTGTAGTCAAGATAACACGAGAACATGCTTCGGTCATACTTTTTTAGTGGGTTATCTGCCTTGATGCTTCCCCTGAGCCACTGAACAAAGTCAGAAAGACAGAGGGATTCCTGGATACACTCTGTCTCCATCAGTGCTCGTCCTGAAAGAGATGAAAATAATATATATATCAACATACATACCTACGTAATCATGTGTATGACTCTTAATTACCACATCTTTCCTCAATGTCTCCCAAATAACACATTCTAACACAATGTGACCTGTGTATCAGGACCACAAGGCAAGACATTTTCTCTTTTCATTGTACAGGTGAACAGACAGGTTTTACTGTAAAATTGACATACGGTACATAAACGTTAAAATCATAAGCTACAGTATACATGTAATAAAATGTTATTTTGTGTATTCGGGTGCCCAAGGTTTTTATTGTACCTGTATTCAAACATGTACACAAATATATAAGAAATGCTATAGTGACTGCACACTTACCTACAAAGAGAGGTGTCATTTTACATGAGAGGGGTTGTGAGAGTTGTTTACTCAGGAATTCTGGTGTCCAGGCTAATGAAGGCCATCTTCTCATCACATTGTTAAGGACAACTGGCTGTCCATCTAGGATGTATTTCTCAGCTTCCATTCCGCATCAATTTTTCACATGAGTAAATTAAGTCTAAAGACAAGATACAGACTGAGTCATAGTTAAATACAAGTAATTTTTAATTTCTTCCATATATATTCAATACATTACACTATAAGTAATTTAGAACATAAGACTATAACCCTATGGATTATTGCTCTTAAATAGCTACTCTTAAAGTGAATAGTCAGGCAAAGAAAACCAGTCTAAATGCGTTCATTGGCCTTCCAAAAGTTCTCACATATTAATACGACGGCCAAGTTCTGCTTAGTTTCCCAGTTCTGACCATTAAAGTAAAGAAAAGTTGAAAGCATTGAAAGCGAGGCTGCATGGAAATGTAACCACGGACTTAGTGAGCCGGGAGGACGTTTTAGAATTTCAATACTTTAAATTAATTTCTTCGTACGCAGACAGATTTTGACGAGAGATTTTATTTTCCATTTCATAAGAAATTATACTGGATACATTCACACCATTTTTACCGACTTTAGCCATCCTTGCCCGACTGTTCACTTTAAACACTATTAAATACTAATTAAGACTTCATAATTAAGACATCTGACATTTGCAAACCTGCATATATACAATACATGTATACATACAATGGCAGGGCTGTGGTGGCCGAGTGGTTAAGATGTCCTGACATATTACCACAAGCCCTCCACCTCTCGGTTGTAAGTTTGAATCCCATGTGGGTCAGTTGCCAGGTACTGACCGCTGGTCAGTGATTTTTCTCCAGGTACTCTGGCTTTCCTCCACCAACAAACCTGGCACATCCTTAAATGACCCTGGCTGTTAATAGGTCCATAAAGTAATAAAAAAAAGGTATACAAAGGAATACTATAGATTAAATACCAGATACATTTTGTGATTTTTCTTCTTTTCTTTCAATCACCTGTTATTTTAGAGTTAATTTCACATACATGACCTGAATTCTGTGAGGCCAACTTTATATATAGGTACGTTACTGTCAGACAAATGTTATGCTTTTGTTAATTAATGTCCACAATAATCATACTGATATAAAACACAGGTACTTAGCTCACTGACAAATATATTCCGTCTTTGGATTGTATATTAGAGAGTTAGTTCCCTTGCGGATAGGTATCAATTGTTACGTCATTATTTTGCGAGTGCAGTTCACGTTGTTTTCTCCGAAAGATATGACGGTTACACTCTTAAACAAATGACGTCACAATTAATAACTACTCGCAGGTGCAGATAACTCTGTAATATGCAAATTCGGAATATACATCTATGAATTCATAATATAATTTGCTTACACCAATCTAGCATATGAAGAAAGGTAATATTTTCAAATAATACACCAACCATTCAATAAAACCTAGTTATATTGCACAGTTCAAAGTTATATCACACACTTTCATGGAAACATTACCGTGTATAATGCATGGTTCGAGATGTTATATTGCACGACTTTACGATTACACCTTGCTATTGTTATTTATTTTGAAGAAAAGGACAATGAATTCCGAGAATCATCATAATATTAAGCAACATAATAATGGTGTCACAGTAGATTCATGTTCAGTTTCAGATGTCATTGTCACTGTTGTTTGTGGCACAATATAGCGACAGCAGATGGTTGATTTCATTGTGCTGGTGATATCAAAAACGCTGAAATTTTAGATTATGTATTGAAAAAAATGTTTTAGGGGTTACTGTGCTTTAGTTCATAATATTTACCCTTTAGTGGTGGTAATTTCCGGCCTCATGCAATATAACACTTGTTAATTACCGCCATCTGCCTGTCTAGTTAAAGATTATAAAGTAGAGCAAGGTAACCTATGAAATATTTGTATATAATATATATTAGAGAAAGGTATGGAACTCCAAAATTTGTTAATTTAGGCTATGTCCCTAAAAGTAATGGACTTTGGAGTTTCATACCTCAAGGATGTAGATGAGAAGATTATTAAGTCAAGCTGGAATTTGGACAAATACGTCACAAGCACTTTTGTGTTTGTGCACTGACCGTGGCATTGGACGTGCTGATTTTCCTTTGATATATATGTCTTATCAAGTCAAACGAAACACCAATGTAAAGTTTATTAGATTTCACAACGTTTATTACTTGCTTAAAGGACGGAAGATTTAGAAGACATGCCTTAAATTTTCGTTAAAAAACACGACAGCTCATGAAATGACGGCCCCGCTTCTGAAAGTAAGACGGTAACCCTCGCACCCGCAAGCTACATCAAAGGCTGCGCCGGCGTATATCAAAGGAAAACGGTCGTCGCCCAGCGTCACGGTCAGTGCACAAACACAAAAGCTCCTGCGTTGTACTCCCCCATAACCCAGTGTGACTTATCCTTCTCATATACGTCCTTGGTTCTTGTATACATTTTTTTTTGCCAGCGAGCTTACCTAAGTACAATGTACATGTAATTTAAATATTTCAGAGATTAAGATAGTTATCTCAAAATAAAATGTTAAAAATTCTAAGCCGGCGATGTGGACAACATAGATTTAAATATATCCAGGGTATCCGAGTTGATGATGTCTGCTGGTAACGAGTATCCATTCCCTGTTTACTGTTTTTACTCCAACAATGTATGAAGTCGATTCTCATATCTGTACGCGGGTAAAATGATAGCTTCCTATCCATGTAACATTTCTAGTTATCGCCCTTTGAAAACTATTTAAACCGAAATACAACCACACGGGGCCAGTTCAATGAATAAAACTATAGTAAATATCCGGATTTTTTAATCATTTTTCAAACTGGTATTTTCTGGGAAAAACAATCACATTACTGTTAGATATATTCATAAGTCCATCAACCAAATACAAAAAAAAAAAAGTATCATAATATATTGTATGACAACATCCGTTCCATTGAGCTGGCTCCTGTGGTGACAATCGGTTTATTCATTCGCAACACAAATTTTTAGCAAAGACATCTAGTTTTCAAGCAAAAACTCTATTAATTACTTACCATTTAGCAATAATATACAGATGTCATTGTCTGTTACAGTCGTTTGCCTTTTGTTTTTGCCCGGCGTCTTTGATTTTCTAGTATTTCTAAAGTAACAGGAAGTTCCACGGAATATCTAAATTGGAAATGAAAGATTATCCGGAATGGACATATAAAATGTAAGTTCCGGAATTAAAAAAAAAAAAAAAAAAAAACCCAGATTTTACTGAATTTTGATAAACCTGCTGCCTTCATGACGTCTGAAAAATCCAAATGTGTTCAAATACAAGAACGTATCTAAATATAAATCGTACATTGTATGTCTCACAGGGACCTGACACGAAAAAAATTAACCAACAGAAAGCACAGGTTTACGACGCGCAAAAAAAAAAGAAAAAAAAGAAACTTTTAGTATTTTTTCGTTTTTTTTTTTGCGCGTCGTTAACCTGTGCAGTAAGTTATACATATATTATAGTATCAAGGATACTATAATATATATATATATATATACTGTTAGTTAAAAAAAATCGTGCCAGGTCCCTGTGGTATGTCTCGGGATTCATCGGTAGTTTCAGAAACATACTGAACAGACTCAGTATATATTACGTAAGATACATGTATATTGAATACAGTGTGTCTGGTAGTTTTACCAGAAACATACAATATGTTTCTGGTTTCACTGATTTTTTAAAACACGCAAATTAACAATACTACTGTAGAGTACATGTACAGTATACAGTTTCTGGCATTTGTTGTTTGTTTGATTAATTAACGTCCTATTAATAACAGCTGTGTAAGGACGGCCTCCCATGTACGCGGTGTGTTGTGCGTATGTTGTGCGAGGTGTGTGTTTTGGGAGACTACGGTATACTTCTTGTATAGTGGAACTGTTGCCATTTTTTATAATGCTATATCACTGAAGCATGCCGCCGAAGACACCAAGCAACACACCCCACCCGGTCACATTATACTGACAACGGGTGAACCAGTCGTCCCACTCCCTATATGCTGAGCGCTAAGCAGCTCCTGACGTACATTTTTGTAAGTTGGTTTCCCCCCACTTTGTTGCTTTAAAGTGTACACGGAATAGTTTGGTATATCGTTTACGATATTAGAGATAATGCGATTTTCTCTAGAACACACCTGAAGCCCCAAGCCATTGACCCCGATTCAGGACCCCTGACCTGTGACGTCACGAGGACAACGAGACCTACTCTACTCGCATAAGAAAGAGTGCCGATTTTCGGTGTCTACCATCTAATATAAACTATCTGTTTGTAAATATCGATTTTGAAGACACAAATACCTGTGTACATGTCCGATGTCTATTTGATATTATCCTCAATAACAGATCCTATATGAGTTTGGAATATGCTTGAAAATAGGGATTTATACCATGCATATATTGATGTACCTGTCGTAGATAAATAAACATCTTTGCGCAATTTCTGCGTAATTATGCACAATAAAACGTAAATAATAATCCATGTACTTTGTATATCTGCAGTGTTATCTAATTCGTACTGTACGGTAACTATCAACAAAAAAATCGACTCCGATATTGTTTGTATTTGCAGAGAGTTTAATCTCTGGTAGTTTTAGATGTAGTCTCTGCATGATTTACAACAGGATTTTTTTTTTACATTCTAAATCATGAAAAAAAAATAAGGCGGACTACTGGCTTCTTGGTTAGTTCCACAAAATTCTGCCAAAATTTGTTTTGAGCAGTAATTAACCTCAAAAGCAGTTCATTTTGGGTGGTAAGTAACATTTTTTAAAAAGCACTGATTGATTTTGGGGTAAATCATGGCACATACATTTTGTTCAATAATAGGCTACATGGCGTATCAATTTGTTTAATGAGTTTAACCCTTTGAGTGCCACAGGAATCCTTTTCAGATAAGGTGGGTAAGGTTGTAAGATTCCATTTATAAAATGCATGTATATAGACTTATAAATCCTTGATATAGACTTATAAATCCTTGATATAAACAAAACGTTCAATTTTTTTAAGAGTATCGAAAATGTGATATTCCAGGGATTGCTATTCTAGACGTGGATATTACGTCAGTGATAGTAATCCTTGGAGTATTGGGGAAATGAATTTCATACATGTATAGGCGATTTGACGTTTCCGTCTTCCGAGACAACCGTGTATTTCAAGGATTTATAAGTTTACGTCCTTGGGTATTTGTAGCAAATGTGTTGGAACAAGGACTTGTAAAATTATGAAATTATGTTCTAGCTCCGAGATGTTTTCATTTTTTTCCGGATCTACATTACTGCAGACTTATTTTTTGTGTATCTATTATTTGTATGTAGTATTTAGTGATAGTGCTCTGAACATTAATCTTATGTTGTGTATGCTGTACTTCAGTTATAAGTAACACCAGCTCTTCCGCGCGCACACTAAAAGTTACTTGACAAAACGTGTATCCCGTGAAGGATATACCCTGATAATATTGTTTTTCCATTTAATAATAAGAAGATAAATCTCCATAATTTTCTTATCAATATGGATACGATAGGGAAATGACGACGCAGGTTTATATCAATAAATGCATATTTGAATACATCTATAAAAAGCAGTTTGACGTCCAGGCTGTCAAACGTGTAAAAGGGCAGTAACTCGTACATACAGTAATATGTAGCCGTACGCCATGAAGTTTGTTTTGTTTCAATTTTACGGCCATTCGACATGAATATATTTACATATACCACAAGACAAAATAAATTCCTGAACTGTATCATTTCAATAAAGGCACATTCCACTGATAAGTGATGTCTATCAATTCCCTTATTGATTATTATACCACATACTTTTGGTAGACCCTTGAAAGAGTACAGTAATAGTACATTTATATATATAGGTTCTTTTTCTTAGTATTTTACAGAAATAAATCAATCCCAAGTTAGAATTTCACATTTAAAAATAAATTAATCTATACGCTATAACGCCAAAAAATGGCTTAATGACACGCTAGTATGTCCATAAATGTTCAGTGTTACATAATACTGCATCTTATTCTCGAATCCCATCATGGATATAGGGAACAATGCTACATTGCTTTCTATCCACAGTAACCTTTCATACTATCAGTCTAGGAAGACTCCAAATATAGATATATATTAGATCAGAAGACAATGGTCCTCTGTACATGTGTTACCAACAGTTGATGAAATGGCCAACTCAGAGTTTCAGCTATATAGATATCTGAATCTGTCTTCACAAGCATCCATGGAACTTATTTTTTTTCTATAGTAATGAATGATGTATCAATTAGAGCATGTCTGAGTTTGATTAGTTTTTTTTCTCTCCTAGAATTGGACACAAAACATAAGATAATGACATTTCTTCATCGTTTTAATTTCTAAAACATTACATTCATTCCATATTATTCCTTTCTCACATCCTCCAACACGCTACATGGAAACAGCTGTGATAAATGGCATGACATTGATCTAAAGTCTGCATGGTGTCTTTACTGTCAATCATATTTCAGAAGAAAACTTTAACAATTTGAATAATGTCCAAGAACTTTCTGGCTTCCGATGCCTCACATATCCAGTTGTCTCCCCTTTTGAAACCTTGTCCACATCCTCTCATTCACTGGCGGTAACTTGTGTCAAGTTATTATGATCCCCTGTAGAAGTAAAAGTTTTTATGTAGTTACTAGCATATTGGATATTGAATAATTCCTCCAATCATTTATCTTTTAGATAATTAACATAAAAGCTTTAAACTATTACATTTTCCTCATACATGTTTTTCTGTGAAGATCAACCTCTTCAAACTTAGTTATTTAAGCTGAAATACTTTCCAGTTTACTCCGTTAATAATCAGAATGGATACTTACACAATGATGTTGTTGATTGGAATGTGTATTAACTTCACAAAAAATCCAATGAATCCCATGATAGCGAACCCAATAGCTGTGGCAATAGCAATCTTCTGGAATTCTGTAATAGTGAAAAATAAAACGAAGTGAAGAGAGATTGAATACTTCTAATTCTTATTATTTATACATTTTAAATTGAATTAAAACATCTTTATTTCTTGTATCATTAGTAAGTTAGATCTTGTCTTGGTCTCCTTTTATGGGATAATCATCTTCAATATCCCCCCCCCCCCAAAAAAAAAGATGTAACATTATACATATATAATTAAAATTATTATTGAAATAACATAAATAAGATAAGATAATTTATTTTGCTTTCAATGCATTTAGACAATCAGTACTTCATTCCATATAGGACATATAATATAGTGCCACAGCGTTTTTTTGGAATGCAATTAATTATTTTAATACTTTTATCTTGAAGTAAAATAAGAAGCTCAAACTTTTCAATTGTGGTAATGGTGTAAAGTAAGTAACTTTTGTAACTGAAGAAAAATGCTTATTCGTCTGCTCCTGTTTTTGATAGAGAAAAAATACCATTTGTCAGGGGCGGAGCTTCTTTAAAACAAGTGTTTTTTAAAAAGTTTCACCTTAAAAAGATGGGTCTAGTACATAAATGTAGAATTATTATTCCTATAATGATCAGGGCTAGTAAAAAAAATGTTGCATGACATTTTCAGAATTTTTAAATCCCTGTTCTGTTTAATACTGTACAGTTAAGTTCCTAAAAAGCAAGTAATTCTATATATCTAACAGACATAACTTACCTTTCCTATCAGGCTTTGTACACCTTTTGACTAATCTGATGGAGTCCTTGGCAAACTGTTTTCCAGGCTCAACTATCTGCATTACCTGATCCATATCTGAAAGAAAGATGATGCTTATATGAAATACAATAAAATACATTTTTTTCCCTAATTCACTCCTTTTGTTTCACAAGTGGAAAACTTAAGAAGTTGAAGCTCTGGTGAAAATATACATTTTGCTTACGTATTTTGATGCGCATATATTCACTATATATGTTTTTGGAGAAATATAAAGTTTAAGCCATGATGATAGAAGATGAAGTACCAAATTATTAAAGGGACAATTTAGTTAGGCTAATTCTGTTACATGACCACAAAGCGAAATATGACAAATGTATTGTTCTACATTCCTTATGAAACATAATCATAACAAGAAATATTGACAAATTTCACAACATTGTGAAGTATTTTGATTGTTACTGTTGGAATTCCAAATCGTTGATCATTACGATTTAGCAAGTATAACATATACATTGTACCCATATATACCCAAGCCAAAGTCACACACATTAATAATTTAACAATTAAAGGATAGTTGGATTGCATTTATTGGAGATATAAATGCAATCTGGGTGGCAGATAAATAGAATAGCGCCCGTTAGGTTAACAGGCGCTATTCTATTTATCTGCCACCCAAATTAAATTGCATTTATATCTCCAATAAATGCAATCTAAATATAACTATCCTTTAATTGTTATATTTACATTTTACTTTCTATTTCAAAGTAAAACATAATTTAGATGCAAGTGAACATTTGAATTTCCCGCTTCAGCCATTTAACCTCAACAGCCAAATTCAATGTGATAACAAATAGTCCCTATTAAAAACTTGAAAAGACAACAAAGTTTCAATGTTTTTCAGTTGCTTTTCAGTTTACTTTCAATTATCCAGACATTCAATTAGATTTTTCTATAGATTTCATATTCAAGCCAAACTTTTCCCACGGTGTTCAGTTCAACCACAATTCATTTATATAGATCACATTAAGTCTCTGCACAAGCGGTCTGTCCTCTTTACATTACTACACCACTCGGTGTCAACAAATACTTGTCTATATCGAGTCAAACAAGGTACCACGACATCCTGCTTTATTTTTATATAGATCATTACTTCAGAAAGTAAGACGGTACCACGCCGCAAGCTTAAGTATCAAAGGAAATATAGGCTGCATGACACAAACACAAAGCGCCTGCCTTTGGACTTCCCCAAAACCCAGTGTGGACTTTAATCCTTCCTCATATACGATCCTTGGCTGCATCTATTGGCTCATAATGCATTATCATTAGAGCTGCCAATGGGAGGTCGATAGATTCGCTACAGTGGCACTGTAGTTGCAAAAATGTAAATAGCTAAACAAATATTATATATGTCAATTCAAAATCAACCACAAAAATTTCTGGCATATCACTGTAAATAATTTGTAAACACATACTATTGCAGACATTAAGAGTGATTTGAGTACATGGCCATCTAGTCCAAAAAGGTAACAGGCAAGATAACAAAGTTTCAACATACTTACATCCATCGCGGTACCACAGTTTAATGCAATTTACCAGTGTAACTAATTATCATTAGAGCGCTGAAAGTAAATATAAACAAATAGTGTGAACATTTCACACTACATGTTTGAGTAGATCTACAGTTCCATGGGCATTTAAATGTGGTAATGGCTGTGTGGAACTTTCTGGCATACATCTCTACAGTGTAAATCACTGCAACTAAACTAATTTCTATTATAACTGGTTTGTATCCGAAATATGTGCAATTTTTGATGTAATCTTAGACTGAATTGTCCCTTTAAATACATTTTTGTTAGTATTTTTGGTATTGTAACATACCAATAAACTACACTGCTTCTTCGGGAGCTTTTAACTAGAATGAATATATTTGATAATTTAATATTTCTAGGAAAAAATATACAAAGCATTTATAAGTTGAAATTTTTTATACACTGTACACTAATATTTAGTCATAATTATGTATTTATCTTCAATATGTACTTTTAAGTTTCACTATTTTGAACTGCTTCAAAGTCTTACATTTCCAATTTATTCATTCATACCAGCTTTTAACTTAGCAAATATCAGATCATGCACATATCTACATTATACTAATTTTTATTGCATCATAATTTGTAAACACTTCCTGTACCAATCAATTTGAGTTTTGATGTCATATATATATTTTTTTATTTTAGAGTATACATGTATATAGCTGTTAGGATTTTCAGACCCAATAGCAGCATATTAAGAGCATAATATTACACGTAATGACGTATCATATGGCAAGGTTACATTATAATATTTCTTCAAATCTCAATACATGAGGCCTATTTAATGAACTACTGCTTAGAATTACATTATACACTACTTTTCAACAGTGGTTCAATCTGAGTCAAAATTATTACAAAATCTGCCGGTTTCTTGGCATGGGAGTCAGAGAATTTGGAGAAGTGACACGTTGCACCCATCACAACTTAAGAAGTGAACACACTCGACTCAGAACAATTCTTTTGTGTTATCAAGTAAAAACCCAATTAAATATTATCACAGTTAACCGTATTTCGAATCTTTGCTGTTGAAAACAAAATATGACTTACTTGTAGCAGAAAATCTCGAAAAAACACAGAAGGACTGAAACAGAGAGACGTCAGATGTTGCGGATGTGCGTCGTGTAAAGGACTGACGGATAGCAAGGAATGTGATTGGTCCTATATTATGAACGTCAAAATGAAGGGGAGCTTACTCTGTAAAGAAATATAGGTTACAAGTCACAATTTCATCTGAGTGGATTTCATAGATTCAGTTTATTAAATACACACACACACATATATATCGACAAGGAGATAGCGACGACGAATTAAAAAAAATTCTTACAAGAATGCCAATTTTGTTTCAAATCTATCAGTAAATGAGATAAGGAAAATTCAAAGAAAAAAAAAGAGTAAAAATACAAATGATATAAAAGGAAAAACCACATTTAAAACTATTTATGTACCATGACCTACCATGACTGTACTTTATCTATTTTTTTTTAGATATGCTCAAGTCACGTGTTTCATGCATAACCAAATAAAACAATACATTTCATTACATATTTTATTGTATTTTTTTAATCAATAATACCATTATATATATATATATATACAATATAGATATATAATGCATTGTATGGAGGGCGTGTTTTACAGAAGTACGTACATGTATATAAATACAACGAGCCAAGAGCAATCTTAAGAATTTTCCGAAACAGGGTCCACGATTAGATCTATAAGAAGGTCCTCTTTCACATCTGACAGACTTATTATGTTTACACTATATATACATGTTTTAGAGTTTTTAACGTTTTAGACCTCTTTATATTCAAGCACTTTGGATAATTTTTCCGAGTACGACTTATCCTGTTCTAGATTCTTTTTAAGTTATAGAATAACATGTATAGGCCTACATGCAAACTATCAAACGCAATTTTTGTAAAGTTTTGGAATGGCACATGTCTTTTAAAATATGTTTTATTTTCAGTTATGTTCATACATTCCAACTATTTCTTCAATTGTTACTGACCGGCATTTCTATATATGATGTAGACTGCATATACATATGTATTTGTCGCAAGTGATAAGATGATCCTTTGCCTGAAGCTGAAGTTTTGACACAATATATCTTGTGCGGTAAATTATTACTGGACGGATAAGTGAATCATAGTCGCCTTAGGTATCTTTCTATTGTTGTTTGTGCTAGGCACACATGATTGTCTGTAAATGGAAGTAGACATTGTATTATTCTTAGCCACGTTAGGTACCACATGTAACTATAGGATGGTTTAGATTTGCCAAAAGGTATAAAATATAAATCACACCTTTCCACTTCCGCATAATTGTCTTCGTATACTGTTTTCTTACCGATAAAAGCAAAATGTTCATTATCAATTACAATAAATATATAAAGAATACAAAAGCCATCCTATTATAATTGGAAGGTGATAATTTAGTTCAATAATTTTCTATGACTTCAACACACGTTTTTCTTAGTCAGATAATTGCACCCAAACAAATTCGCAAAACTACCAGTAAATAAATCGACACCATATTTTTAATGTATGCTAATCATGATCAAGTGTCATATTGAGAAAACTCGTTTGGGGATCACTTAGCAGTCTTTTTCAAATACACACTACCATTTATAAAAGGTATGATAAATATAAAATTCTATTGTTCAAATATATTAACACTTGTCCAATGTATCTTTTACCATTGCTTGTGAATTTGGGTTTTACTTACCTGTTCATAACAGCTCACGGAATTATACTACTATAAAGCTATAAGTGTGCTAATTCACTTTAATGAATTCAATGATAATTTGACACGTTGAACTATTATATTCTCATGACGGTTAGTCTAGCCATCCGAAACATGTAAACCAAATAAATTATTTTTGTACGGAGTCTTTGGTGTTGATGCTCCATCCTATTTCCATTTATTATTATATTCTCATTTAACTCAAGTTCAGATGATAAGGAAACCATGACTAATATTTCGAAGATTTCAAATATAAAAAATTCAAATCATGGTATTTAAAATTTTAGAAAGATGACAATGACGGTAATTAGTAATTGGAAAAAAGTAATGTTTTATTATGTTAGAAATAACACCCACCTTTTCTTGTCTAGATATCTTAAACTATGGCGACATACTTAGGTTGTAATGACTTATTCTAACTTGTCATTCCGTCATCCGTAAAACGTCTTGTCTACAATGTAGATATCTTAAACTATGGCGACATACCAGTATGTTGTCTTCCGTCATCCGTAAAACGTGTTGTCTAGAATTATTATCTAGGCAAGACGTTTTACGGGTGATGGAATGACAAGTAAGAATATGTCATGACAACCTAAGAATATTGTCATAGTTAGTAAATCTAGACAAGACGTTTTAGGGATGACGGTGGCCGTCAAATAATTTATCTGGCGGCCGCCAAATAATTATATGGCGGCCGCTACTTAATTTATCTGGCGGCTGCCATATAATTATTTGGCGACCGTGGCGTAGTATCTGGCGGCCACCAGGTAATCATATGGCGGTCGCCACTTAAATATCTGGCGGCTGCCAAATAAAACATTTCAGCTAGCCTGACAAATATTTTCCTATGTGAGCCTATTACGTTTCCGTAGAGTATTGAGTTATACTGCATCTTTTCATTTTTTTACAAAGACGAATAAGAAGCAAAATCGACATATTCTGTCGAAACTATTGTCGATATTTGTGTAAGTCGACAAAGATTTTGCAATTGATAAGTCATCTTGTTGAAGTCGACTTTCCCTTATACAAATGTTCAATTTGCTTTTTATAACACGAGATGTAGCGTTATTTCATGGCATGACGAAGTTGTGATGTTACATTACATGTATATTGTGCCGAGTCGCTACATAGTATTTAATAAATATAGTAAAGTAACGATATATATTGACAAAAGCTGACTCTTATACGTTTCCACAAAATCGACATTCTGTATCTCGACATTTCCTGTTTTACGACTAAATTATTACGAAAAGTCGTGATATTACCTAAAATGTCGACATTCAAATGGTGATATGTTTAGTTAGATATTGTCAAGTTGAAATAAGTTATGTCCAAAAAATTACATTTAACACAGGTAGAGGTCCGTAGATATGTTCATGTATGTTCATAAAATGATCTGAATGTTTAAATTCGAATAGAATTATGACACTTTAATATTATTTCTAGTTTGGCCAGTGATTGTACAGAGTTATGTCGCAGATGAGCAAGTTTTACACAGATATTCTAATTAATATTTTGTTAAATTATAGCTATAACAGTAATATACGTAATAGATTAAGGTGTTCCATTGCATATATGTGCATTTACACTCTCTCCCGGAAAACAAATCTAGTCTGTCCGTATCTATATCATTTAAATCGTACTCAACCGGACCACCAATGTAAAATATTCAAAACTCAACCGGACCACCAATTAAAGTATTCTAACCGAAAATTTTAATTGGTTGTCCGGTGGAGAACGATTTAAATGATATAGATATTGACAAACTAAGAGTTGTAACATTATTAGCCGTTGAAAAAATGTCAAATCATATCATCAATAGCCAGTCACATGCTAACTGTAAAGGATATATAAAATCCCAATGAAGCGTATCGCTTATTTCATTATTTTTTTAATACATCATGTATATATACAATATATAAATATTAAAATTAGTCCACTTTACATGTGACATATGCATCCACTATTTGCACGAATTTAGCGTGCATGTTTGATTTAATTGTTTATGTGATTTCATTCTTTTTATGAAATAATCACAATTTTGGAGGAACTAAAGAGAATGATAAAAGCCTATGATTGTCATTAAAATAATCACACACGTTCTATCGTGCTGTCCATACCTATTTAAATGTCAGCAGTATTTTTGTGGTTCCTATGTACGTCATATGACACTTAGGCCACAACAGCAATAGCATTATATGACCTGTCGACATTTTCACGATGATATGATTAGCTGAAGCCATTAATAGAATGAGCAAAAAGTCATAAAAGGTCATTTTCAGGAGTTTAAAATAATTAAATTTATTTTAACTCTTAACTCATACCAGGCTCTTTATTAAGACTAATACCTAAAAGAACGGATTCCTTTGCTATTTAAATGATACGAATGTCTTCAAGCTTTTAAATTGTTACATTGTATCTATTATTTTCTTTCTTTTCTTTTCACATTTGTGGTAATTGAGTACGTTCTAACTGAACTGACATCTAAAAAAGATGTAGCCAATTTTAGAAAAACCATTGTCCTAAATTAAATGTAACTGCAGAAAAAGTATTAATCTTCAAATATCTTTATTAACAGAGAAAGAAACAATTTGTTTCTTCGTTTAACATAGCTACATAACTTCTACATTACAATGAAAATATATTCAAATACCGTAAATTTCGTCTCAATATGACTTCATCATTAACTCAGTATAGAGCTCGCACATTATAATATAATAAGTTTTATTTTGATTTCATAAGATATTCTTTTCGGCTAGTGTCAGACTTACAGCTACTCCAACAAACTATTCCACAGTAGTAGGTGATAATAGTAGACTTTGCTCTGACTATACCTCAAGCTACAACAATATATGACATCATAGCCCACTATTACACTGGGTATTGTTATATTATTCCACAACCCCAGGTAACCTCTTACTACCTATTTAAACCATGAGACCTATTCATGATTCATTTCATTACCTCACTCGGAAAACAAGAATCGTGATTTGCATGCTTTTTTGAAGAAAAAAACCATTCACATGTAGTATTTTGTAGTCACACTGTATCATTTACTCAGTTAATTTTCACCGTTTAACATGGAGGACCATACATATGTAGCTCTGTATGCAGATTTTAAACTCAGTAGTGATGATTTCTGGATATAAATTTTTAAGTGATTTGGGCAAAAATCTTTTCCCATGAAGCACAGACCATAGAGGGAGCTAATCAAGATTTACAACAAAATATTCCCGTATATTTTGTATCATCATACTACCGGTACATCTACATACACAAAAAAGTGACATCGTGTGACAAAAGAGTGTGTTTTTGAAAATATTCCTTTGGGATTATTATCTTCATGAAAGGTGTTGGGATGTAAATTTGTTTGATAGATGCCATTTTTATGGAATATGAAGTGATTTGGATAACGAAATGTCAAGCATTGCATCTGTAATTTCATTTTGGCAGAAAATTCAGCATTTGTCTCGTGGAATTTAATCTTAATCTTCTCTCCTCTGTATTTGTTCAAGTGAATTCTTTTCTGGATTGTGAATACAGAGGCTGTGAAAGAAATGATGAAATTTATTTTTGAATGAAGTGATGAAAATATATCGGTATTATGAAAATAATTTTACAAATACATCACGACAACGTTGACAAGTACATGGGTTAATCTTTAATCCATCTCTCCGTGGATTTAGTAAATGAGGATGTATTTCTAACTACATGCTAAGCTATGTTCAGCAGTCTCATAGTAGACTTTACTTTCAACTGTGGAATAGTTCACAAACTATTCCACAGCAAAAGGTAACTATTCCGTAGTAGGTGAAAATAGTAGACTTTGCTCTCACTATACCTCAAGCTATAACAATATGCTAGGTTTACACTATGTTCCCGGCGACCACGTTAGCCCCGTTTGCCCGAAACGTGGTGCGCCGTGGGATTTTGGCTATTTTTGCCTCTGTATTCAAGTTGAGCTAGGTCTTGTGAAGTTTTGCCACGGTCTTTTACGGATTACGTGGTAGACCGTGGATATAGGGGAAAATGCTGTTCCCGAAGGTTAAAGGTACACTTCGGCTTTAGCACGGTCTATCAAGGATACCACTACGTTCTATCTAGGCCTGTTACGATCTGATGAGGTCTGCTACGTTTTACACGTTTTGATCAAGCTCCGATACGTTTTTCACGGTCCGCAACGGCTTACTAGGGATGAAAGTCTGATGCCGGGCTATTTCGGAGCAAATGAAACAATATTTATTGCCGAAAATCTCTTTTCAAACAGGTTTTAATTAAAAAATATGTTAAAAGAAAAGAAAATCTTAACTATATTTGGTATAAATATATAATTATTAGAGCCAAGTGTTTCTACGCAAATTTTTTTCTCTAATGATTCTCACTTAATCTGCCTTTTGCAATGATAGCTTTGGTGTGATTTTAGGGTTTAAATGTGTTTGATAATGAATATTTCTATTTATTACTACAAATAATTCCATGAAGTATCAAATATGTACCAGGCCAGACAATGATGCTCCACCATATATTGCTTGCAACGTAAGACCGTAATAGGACGTAACACGCCGTATCACGTCGGGATTTCAACCGCTCCAAGCCGCGATGTGCCTTGACAGAACGCATAAAAACGGTTATCATCCACCTTGGCTTGCCGTCAAAACCTTGACAAACCTGAACAAAATGGCACAAAACGTGCAGCCAATCTGCATCAACCGTGATAAAACGTGGAAAAACGCAACAGAACGTCACAAAACTTGAAATCACTGTGGGATTCCGGGTAACGTGCTTGCTGTCCGTTCCACCACGGACCGTCTGGAAGTTTTGTTACGGCCTCGAACGTACTGTTACGTTTTGTTAAGTCACTCCCGTTTTATTACGTACTGTGGCGTTCACCATCTGTACCGTGACTGCCGTGGCAAATTTTTTGACAGTTTAAAAATTCTGGCACGATATCCACGATAATCACGACCGCTCACGTTTGTCTATCACGTCCTTCTGCGTTATCTCACGTTGTCTCGCGGTCACCACGTTTTGTCCACGGTGGCCTGAAACGGGGCTGCCGTGGCCGCCGGGAACATAGTGATAGATGGCATCACAGCCATGTTTTAAATGTATGTATACAGTCATGATCAGTTGTCGGTCATCTTCAGACATGATAGTCATTGCATACTTCCGGATTAGTTCTGTATGTTCCCTTGTGTTACACGGAATAGATACATTGTGTGTGTTGTTGGGGTATTATATATCAGGAATTAGATGTCATATCAATTATCGATGTTTAATCTCCTTGCTCTCGTTTTTATTTGTGAAAGCTCTTTTTGTGTTCAGAGAAGTTTGTTTTGTTGCTATAAACGTTGATTGACAATGATAAACAAGAATTGTATGTTGTTAAAAGGTCATTTATTTTAAAATGACATTAAACTCTCTTACGAGTTTAATTGAAAAACAAACTTCATTTTTAGAATTTTAGAATAATAATGTTTTTTTGCCAAAATGAATTATTGTATATTGTACATGTAGCAACAAAGATGGGGTACAAAATATGGCACCGATGATGACCATATGTAAATTGTTTAATTTCCTTGCTCTCGTTCTAATTTAAGGATTAACTTGAATAGATTTTTTATGTTATGGAGATATAACACAAAAATCTGAGAGAACTCTAGATAAACCGCGATGAGAGTACACTCTGATTTTTGTGTTTACGCCGTCATCTCAGCCAATCAGAAGCAACGTTACAAACGGCGACGCCATTTTTTCCTTTATGGACTGATAAAGTAAATTTTTAAGCCAATGAAAATGCTCGTACCAAGCAGAATTGAATAATATAATTATATGCGTACATATGTAGATGTACTAACCATTATAACTAGGGCTGATCAGTGCAGCTAGACAAAAGCAGAGAGAGAGAGAGAGAGAGAGAGAGAGAGAGAGAGAGAGAGAGAGAGAGAGAGAGAGAGAGAGAGAGAGAGAGAGAGAGAGAGAGAGAGAGAGAGCTATACTGGAGCACACACTTTGTGTGTGGTCCCATTTCGGGCCACATATCATCTATGAGTTTAAAACGTTTACTTGTATCATATACTTGTATCATATGCAGTACAATAGAACAAAATGTTGACAAAACATTGGCCTCCATCTTTATTCAACGACAACTCTACACATACAAAGAAGCTTTGGTGAACTACACACCGCAACAATCTGGAAACTATGGAACAACTTTATAAACAATAACGACACTTGACATTTACGGCATTGTTCTGTTTGAACATCTATTTAATTAAATGTACATATATACCTTCATTAATTAAATTTCAACGTCAAACCTCATGCCTTTATTTCAATAGCATCATCGTTCGACTATTAACGATAGTGTCCTTTTATATTGTAACAAGGAAATTCATCTTTAAACATCTGCAAATCCAACGGATGAAATGGACAAGTGACTTGCATAAAAATAATTACACGCGTTCTATCGTGCTGTCCATACCTATTTTAGTAACAAGTATATTGGAATGCTGCTACCAACATTTGAATGTCAGCAGTATAATCTTGGTTCCTATGTACGTCACATGATTACATGACACTTAGTGACATGACACAACAGTTATAACATTGTATGAACAGTCGACACTGGCACGATGATATAAACAGCTAAAGCCGTTAATAGAATGATCAAAAAGTCATAAACGCTCATTCTCAGCAGTTGGCGAAGAGCTTTTCATAGTCATCCTAAAATTGTTCAGCAGTTGTTCGAGTCTCTTCTTATTGGTTTCTTCTCTGGAGTAAGCAAGGCATTTGTCGTTGTTTTTGTAAGTACATGATGTATTATATTCGATATTTTATAAACCCTGTTTCGTCCATTTAAAATAAAAATCTACTGTAACTCTTAACTCATACGGGTACTCTTAATTAGGACTATTACCTAAAAGGACAGATTTTTTTTGTGATTTGAATGATTCGAATGTCTTCAGACTTTTATGTTGTTACATTGTATCTAGTATTTTTGTTTTTTGTTTTCGCTATTGTGGTAATTGAGTAACAAGCTATAACTAACATCCAAATAACATGTAGCCAATTATAGAGACGCCATTGTCCTGATGTAAAATAACCGCAGATAAAAATTATACTTCAACTTAAAATATCTTAATTAACAGAGAAAGAAACAATTTGTTTCGTCGCACCTCATAGCTACATAGCTTCTACATTACAATGTTATGTCATTTTTGGTAATTTATTTGACTTATTGACAGGTACACAAGCCAGGTATAACTGTTTTATGTCGAGTGGGAAAATATTCTAAAATATCGGAAATTTCGTCTCAATATGACTTCATCATTAACTCAGTATAGAGCTCGTACATTTACAGCATTGTTCAGTTTGAACGCATATTTAATTAAATGTACTACTATATATATACACCTTTATTAATTAATTTTCCACGTTAAACCTTATGCCTTTATTTCATTAGTGTCTAGGTTTGATTAAATTTCTGTTGTAGCAAATTGAATGTATATTACAAATGGTTGGGGAAAACATAGTACATATTTGAAATTGACAAATGACTTGCAGTTTGTGAACTGTTTTGCAGTTTGTGATATCTTGTTTAAATATATTAAGAATTGAAGTTTCAGTAAGGATGCCAATCAATGCTGGGCAATATTCGCGTGTTTTAATATGTAATGAAATAAGCTGGATCATAACATTTTTTCTATGAAATGCAATGGGTTTCCCACATAATGTCTAAGTTAATGTATAGACTTTGTAATGCTACATTTTTGTAACTATCCGTACAATAATAGATAACTGTAAAGGTACATACTGCCATAGTTTGTTGTGTAATGTTTGGTACAACGTTGTCTGTTTTTGCATTCGTCTGGTTATGATAGAGCACAAAAATTCTAGGAAAATAAAAAAACCAGTTTCAGATTAATTAATGTATACAGGTACACGTTTAGTTTAAACATATTTTATTGAAACAAAAGGTACACGTATCTACAAGATAGACGATTTTTTATGATCCTCTATAATTCGGGATGGGGCCCCAGTATATACATGTACTGTACCTCATTACGCCCGTCTCTTTTCGTCACATCGCTTACCGATTTCATATGGAAGTGGGGAAATTAATGATAAGAATCAAAATGTTTGTTTTGCATTGAATGAAGTGAGGTGGACTAGCTAATATACATGTACATTTGCATGCAAAGCTGATATTTCTGGATAATGATTCGTCAATTGGTATATGCAAAATGCAAAAAATGAGTTCACGGAAACCGATGATTTCTTCTATGTCATCCGTATTGTTTTCACATTCTCTACCTCGTACCAGTTTATCACGGACTCAAGTTTTAAACTGCAGGTACATTTATGTTGATATTTTTTTTCTTTCTTTTTTGCTTTTACATGTAAACATGTTGTCTGACATTGAGTTTTATTTTCTGGAAGGATACATGTAGTAGTAGCTTATGTCATTGGGGTTATTAATCATATAAATCAATCAATTAATTAACCAATCGTTTTTAATTATTATTTCAAGTTGACTTCATGACAGAAGTACTTTGTATGTCTAGAATATTAATAACAAATACACAATATATGCCATCCATCGCCAATTTTACATGTAGGATGCAGATTAATTCTCTATGTAGTGAAACACGCGCTTCATGTATTGCCCAACATTGATTGGCATTCTTACAGAAACTTCAGTTACAAACTGCAAACCAGTTGTCAACTTTGAATTTCAGCAAAAAAGTATGCGGAGACGACCCCGGAATGATATTGAACCAAACATGGCATTTTCACCCTATCAGAGAGTCAGGTAACAAAACTATTTGTGACGATACTTTCCCTTTAACCTCAGACGATGAACGCGACGGCAGTAAACAACACTTCACAGTCGAGTGAGGACGGGTATGCCAAAATAGTCATTTTACCCATCGGTATTACCGGGCTTCTGGAGAACCTCCTAATAATCATCATGTTGATGAGAATACGAAAACTCCGGCGCCGCACACACGTCTTTTTTATCTTGTGCCTTAGCTTCAGCGATTTTCTGTTCTCACTCGCCATTACAATCTTCTGTATGGTGACATTTCTGCTGGAGACATGGAACGGAACGCTGTGTGCAAGTCTACATGCCATGTTAAACATATCATTTGCCACCTCGTTGATGGTAACTTTTGTGATTTGCATAGAAAGATTCCACTCAACACGAAATAACCTTTCTTCTGTGTCCTATTTTGACGGAAAGAAATATACCATCGTCCTGTTGGTTTGGCTTTTATCTAGTTTGTATATAATTCTAGTATTTACAATCACCCCACAATATCAAAAACCACAGACAATAATTTGTAGACTAGAGAATATTTATAATGAAAAGGACAGACGGACGGTATATTCCTTATTAAGTACTCTTTACATGCCGCTTCTTGTCCTTATATTCGTGTTTTATACAGCGACTGCTGTAAGGATCAGACGCCGACTCTCTCGAACGTCATTTTTGAACGGTTCTTCTAATATTTCCACTATACCAACGCCGGTGACAACGACGACTGTACATCCATGTTCGTCAGCGTCCTCTGATAGGAGAATGATCCCGTCTACCCTGAACAACAAACTCTCCCCTCGTCTTAGAAATCAACGACATACAAAATTTACTCATCTGAATACCAATTCAGGTAATAGCAACACACAAGCAGACAAGCCAGGGAAAAGTGTAAATTTCCTTCTCAACAAAACGACAAATATCTCTGAAATGTCGCAAATGAACGTGACAAGTGGCCATACTCAAAACAATGCGATCAGAAGGATACCTAATTCAGCTATATTTATCCCCGCTTCTAGATCAAAAAACATTAGGAAAGCCTTAGTAACTGTAACTGTGATTGTGTCAATTTTCGCCATATGTCTTGGACCAAAAATTATTGAGTTATTACTTAAGACTTTCTCCGACGTGAGTCAGATGGTGTCTCTCCTCACCAACAGTTTAATCTCTCTGAATTCGGTAATGAATCCAGTACTGTACGTATGGCGCTTTGCCGAACTGAGACATGAAATCCGAACAAAGTGTTTGCAAACGCGATAGAATATAAAAATGTACATGTTAAATAAGAAAAAAGTTGAATAGGATTTTTATGGAGATGTAATTTTTTTTTTTCATTTTGTGTTGTAATTTCGAATGATAGAAGATAATGAATTTCTGCGTGTACCATATTGGTGAATATATATTATAATTTAAATAGTAGTTTGTAACGCTAATGCATATAATTGGTTTTGTGGCGCATCTCAAATTAGCACCAAAATTGTTAATGTTATTTGTTATACCCTAACCCCACTTCGCGAGGTCGCGTGCATATATATTCTTAAACTAGACATCAGAAGACTTTAGGATGATTTTTGTACAACGACATGATGGTGTACTGATGCCTATATAGTAACAAAAGTTCCACGGAAGTGGATGTGTGGTCTGATGAGCATCACAAAAAAATGGTTATTTACAGTTGAAAATATTGTTTATAAGTTACTAAGTCCCGTTACTCTTGCAAATATTGATGGATTTTCACTATCAAACCACTTAGAGATCTCATTAATATAAAACAATATACTAAATGTGGTTGAAATCTGACATTAAATACTTAAGTTATTGATCGGAAACCATGGTTTTATCTGTTTTGACGATTTCAAAGTCCACTAACTCTTGCAAATATTGACGGATTTCAACCAGTATCGTACCAATCGGAGATCTCATTGATAGAAAATAATATACCAAATGTGGTTGAAATCGGACAATAAAAACTAAGGTTATCGAGCGGAAACCATAGATTTATCTGTTTTTATAATATATTTTTAAGTCCCGTAACTCTTGCAAATATTGACGGATTTTGACCATTATCGAACTCATCCGAGTTCTCATTAATATAAAGCAATATACCAGACTTGGTTGAAGTCAGACAATCAATAATATAGTTATCGCACGGAAACCTTTTCTTGGACGCCGCCGCCAACGCCGACGCCGACATAGTGATACGTAAGTACGCCCTTGCGTTGCAGGCGACAAAACAATTACATCATCTCAGAAATATTCGAAGACTTCCATAATTGTCCACTGAGATATTGTGATTGCGAACTAGCTAGTAATGGTGATTAATAGAACCTTTTCCTACCTAGATCTGACAACGGAATCACAACCAGAGGGGTAATTCATAAACGTAAAACCCGAGCCAAGCCGAGTGTTGTGATTTTGTTGTCACACCCTGATAGGTAGGGAATGTTTCTTTAGAATGATTTCTATTTCAAAATATTTCATTGACAAAAAGATGTTAAATGTCAATAGGATTAGAAATCAGACATACCTTATCTTAGTCTTCTCCTGATAATTGTGGTACAAACAAACAATTGCATAAAACTTGTATGCATGGGGAGGTACATGAAGATAAGGGGAGGTAACTCCTTGATGAAGACATAAACAAATCATTTAATGTCAAAAATATCTATTGTAACTCTATAAGTTAGCATTCAATTTTCATTTTTAATGTGATAACCGAAATTATTGGTACATGATTCTAAATATACTTTGGTGGCAGTAGCTCTATTCGCCACAACATATAAAGGCTATGAAGTCCATATGTGTATAACACATAAGCCATCCACTGATGGGAATCAAGAACCAATCTAACAAAATAGAGATACATTTGATTTTTGGAGTTACAACTATTTTTAAAATTCAATACTAAATTCATTAGGAGTTACCTCACTTAAATAGATAATGATATTGAAATAAGTAAAAAAGGATACTCATATATACATAGATACAATTTAAAATAAAGTTGAATATTATGATAAGAATGTAAAAAATGTAGTATCTAAGTCTCATTTGGCTGCCGATAGTACAAACATATTGTGAGTTGCTAGCTGTATCAAGGTGGGATGAAGAATTAGGGTTAAACAATAATGTATATTTTTTTTTGAGAGATACGATTATCATGATCTACATGTACAATGTAACATATTATGGAATAAGAAATATTTGATGTAAACAAATAAATTTTAATTTGATATCTTTTTGATTGAGCTATATAATTAGACACACGCGTTGATATATTTCTATTTTATTATTAAATAGATATGTACGTGTATTAAGATTTTTAAAAAAAATTATGTCATTATAGGCATGGTCACTATTCTAATATTAATTGGTTATAATAAGCAACCATATATATATATAGTTTTAATTTATTCAAGCTGAATAAAAGTTGACAAAAGATTTTGTCTATATATCTGCTTATATCCTCAAATTCATTTACATATGTATTAAATGTATTGTTTGATGAAAGGAATAAACTGTACTTTGGTGTCATGAACTATCACAATTCATATATTATAGTGAAATTAATATTTCTATTTGGAGGAGGAGGCATTGGAAATATAATCAATTATAAGTTGTTGCTAAGGAAAAATAGTGTTGCTAGGGACTTTGTCAATGACAAATATCCCTAAAATTTGAAAGAAAAAAATACAACACTGTCCCTATTTGTATAGTTAAAATGTGGACATTTTGGGATTTTGAATAATTTACTGATGATTTATTTTAATCAGATATATTGTTTCGTATTACGAATTATGAATATATATTGTCTTCATACCAATACTACTCTTATAAATGCTTGAACTTTGATACAAATATCCTATTGTTGCCATGGCAACCATTTTTCCGTGTCAATCAGTAAAATGGCCTTCCAAACAACTTCATTAGATACCAAGATGGTCGTCTTAAAATATGCAGCGAAAATTCTCGCTTTGAGAACTTTTTTTATTTCTGCATAATTTAGCTATTCTGGATACGGTTAAATGAATAAATTATGTGATCAAAAGTTGAACATACATTCCAGTTTCAAATAGGACACGTGTACAATATGTCCATTGTTGATTTCTAATTTTCTAAGAGGCATTTTCAAATGTTTTAAATTTCATACATTGTATTTAGTGATGATAAGCTATTATGACTACTACTTACACGTCTTACCAAAGACTTTTTTAAATTCATGGTTCACATGATTATACAATATGTATTGTAAGAAAACAGTACATCAATATACAGGAGCAATAGGTCGTAACACATAATTGATGTAGTCCCTTGGTTAATGTGCCGCGTTCTTACCATTTATCTATCATAGAAAGAAGGTAACATTTAATATTTGAAAACAGCCTGCCGATTTTCATGTTGCAAATTGATAAATCTTCTTTGAAGTTTCTTGCTGTCAGGTTAGCAGTTTTTATTTAAATCATATGCGTACAAACTTTATTTATTTATTTTCGGTTGGGAACAAATGGACTTGACATGTTGAAAGCTATTTTTGCTTTATGCAACTATACAAGATACATTTGCATACAGGAAAGGTTCATAAACCAATAAAGTTTTGTATGTGTATGATAATTCATGATTTATGATAATTCATTTGTTATTCGGAAACTTAAAACCATACATGTAAAACAGTGTTATACTGCCCTAGTGTTATAGTGCACAGGTGCTTAAAAGGGCCACTACCTTTCTGAAACGGCTTTTATTTTTTAAAGTGGGAATGAAAAATGAGATCGATATTTTGTAGAGTCACAAAAGTCATTAACTTACCGATAATACTACACGTATCATCACCTTCTGAACAATTTTATTAAAATAAATAAAATGTTAATTTTCATAACGCGGGTCGTTTTATGTTTCCCGCCGTCGTCCTAAATTCCGCGCGGTAAGTGACTATCTCTGCGCCAGACGGCAAAACGGCGAAATGACTCTCCACTGTTATCATATAATACGCAGGTTATCTTGCATATGTTTGGTGTTGTAACCTCATCTTAAGCCATCGGTATATGTTTTCTGATGTTATTAATGTATTTTAAGAAACCTTCATGTTTTGCTCCGGAAAGGTAGTGGGCCTTTAAAGCTCTTTTTATACAAACATATATTTATTTTCTTAATAGTAACTATACAGCATATTGTTTTAGTAAATATTGTACAGGTATATGTTTTTTTTTGTAAATATAACTACACGCACCTGAGTAGTAATTGATTTAGGATGCTTTATACTTACATACATTTTTGTTCGATGTATCCGAATGCCTCCGAGACACAAATACATTTTGAAAGTCAAATACTTTTACAACTGATGATGGTCTACAATTCTGTCCACAAGTCAGAGTCAGATTACCTCCAACATGCCGTACCCATCCCCACTCGCATCTCTGCAAAAGAACCACAGTACATGTAATATTACGAGTTTTTTTTTTTATTATTGACGTTCATTGCCTACAAATTCCATTGTTGCAGCAAAATACAGTATTTACGTCATATATGACACTTAGGCCACAACAGCAATAGCATTATATGACCACTCGACATTTCACGATAATATGATTAGCTGAAGCCGTTAATAGAATGAGCAAAAGTCATAAAAGGTCATTTTCAGGAGTTTAAAATATAAATCTATTTTAACTCTTAACTCATACCAGGCTCTTTATTAAGACTAATACCTAAAATGACGGATTCCTTTGTGATTTAAATGATACGAATGTCTTCAGGCTTTTAAATTGTTACATTGTATCCATTATTTTCTTTGTTTTCTTTTCACATTTGTGGTAATTGAGTACGTTCTAACTGAACTGACATCTAAAAAAGATGTAACCAATTTTAGAAAAACCATTGTCCTAATATATCTACAGAAAAATATTAATCTTCAACTTCAAATAACTTTATTAACAGAGAAAGAAATAATTAAGTTGTTTCCTCGTTTAACATAGCTACATAACTTCTACATTACAATGAAAATATATTCAAATACCGTAAATTTCGTCTCAATATGACTTCATCATTAACTCAGTATAGAGCTCGCACATTATAATATAATAAGTTTTATTTTGATTTCATAAGATATTCTTTTCGGCTAGTGTCAGACTTACAGCTACTTTAACAAACTGTTCCACAGTAGTAGGTGATAATAGTAGACTTTGCTCTGAATACCTCAAGCTAAAACAATATATGACATCACAGCCATGTTTTAGATATAGGTGAAACACCGTACGCTGTGGAATAGTCAAGATAATGAATTGTTCGTGGCCCGTAAGGGCCGAGAACTATTCATTATCTTGACTATTCCACAGTTTGAGGCACCGAAAGTCACTGGTACTCCCCACTGTTACACTGGGTATTGCTATATTATTCTACAACCCCAGGTAACCCCTTACTACCTATTTAAACAATAAGACATGATTCATTTCATTACCTCACTCGGAATACAAGAATCATGATTTGCATGCTTTTTTGAAAAAGCTCTCACTATACCTCAAGCTATAACAATATACTAGGTTTACACTATGTTCCCGGCGACCACGTTAGCCCCGTTTGCCCGAAACGTGGTGCGCCGTGGAATTTTGGCTATTTTTGTCTCTGTATTCAAGTTGAGCTAGGTCTTGCCACGGTCTTTTACGGATTACGTGGTAGACCGTGGATATAAGGGGAAATGCTATTCCCGGAGGTTAAAGGTACACTTCGGCTTTAGCACGGTCTATCAAGGATACCACTACGTCCTATCTAGGCCTGTTACGATCTGATGAGGTCTGCTACGTTTTACACGTTTTGATCAAGCTCCGATACGTTTTTCACGGTCCGCAACGGCTTACTAGGGATGAAAGTCTGATGCCGGGCTTTTTCGGAGCAAATGAAACAATATTTATTGCCGAAAATCTCTTTTCAAACAGGTTTTAATTAAAAAATATGTTAAAAGAAAAGAAAATCTTAACTATATTTGGTATAAATATATAATTATTAGAGCCAAGTGTTTCTACGCAATTTTTTTTCTCTAATGATTCTCACTTAATCTGCCTTTTGCAATGATAGCTTTGGTGTGATTTGAGGGTTTAAATGTGTTTGATAATGAATATTTCTATTTATTACTACAAATAATTCCATGAAGTATCAAATATGTACCAGGCCAGACAATGATGCTCCACCATATATTGCTTGCAACGTAAGACCGTAATAGGACGTAACACGCCGTATCACGTCGGGATTTCAACCGCTCCAAGCCGCGATGTGCCTTGACAGAACGCATAAAAACGGTTATTATCCACCTTGGCTTGCCGTCAAAACCTTGACAAACCTGAACAAAATGGCACAAAACGTGCAGCCAATCTGCATCAACCGTGATAAAACGTGGAAAAACGCAACAGAACGTCACAAAACTTGAAATCACTGTGGGATTCCGGGTAACGTGCTTGCTGCCCGTTCCACCACGGACCGTCTGGAAGTTTTGTTACGGCCTCGAACGTACTGTTACGTTTTGTTAAGTCACTCCCGTTTTATTATGTACTGTGGCGTTCACCATCTGTACCGTGACTGCCGTGGCAAATTTTTTGACAGTTTAAAAATTCTGGCACGATATCCACGATAATCACGACCGTTCACGTTTGTCTATCACGTCCTTCTGCGTTATCTCACGTTGTCTCGCGGTCACCACGTTTTGTCCACGGTGGCCTGAAACGGGGCTGCCGTGGCCGCCGGGAACATAGTGATAGATGGCATCACAGCCATGTTTTAAATGTATGTATACAGTCATGATCAGTTGTCGGTCATCTTCAGACATGATAGTCATTGCATACTTCCGGATTAGTTCTGTATGTTCCCTTGTGTTACACGGAATAGATACATTGTGTGTGTTGTTGGGGTATTATATATCAGGAATTAGATGTCATATCAATTATCGATGTTTAATCTCCTTGCTCTCGTTTTTATTTGTGAAAGCTCTTTTTGTGTTCAGAGAAGTTTGTTTTGTTGCTATAAACGTTGATTGACAATGATAAACAAGAATTGT
The DNA here is from genome assembly GCF_041381155.1 of Argopecten irradians. Lineage (NCBI taxonomy): Eukaryota > Metazoa > Mollusca > Bivalvia > Pectinida > Pectinidae > Argopecten > Argopecten irradians. The sequence goes on along the minus strand of NC_091137.1, from coordinate 26,017,432 downwards.
ATGTTGTTAAAAGGTCATTTATTTAAAATGACATTAAACTCTCTTACGAGTTTAATTGAAAAACAAACTTCATTTTTAGAATTTAAGAATAATGAAAAAAACCATAATGTTTTTTGCCAAAATGAATTAATGTATATTGTACATGTAGCAACAAAGATGGGGTACAAAATATGGCACCGATGATGACCTTATGATACATTGTTTAATATCCTTGCTCTCGTTCTTATTTTAAGGATTAAATTGAATAGATTTTTTATGATATGGAGATATAACACAAAAATCTGAGAGAACTCTAGATAAACCGCGATGAGAGTACACTCTGATTTTGTGTTTACGCCGTCATCTCAGCCAATCAGAAGCAACGTTACAAACGGCGACGCCATTTTTACCTTTATGGACTGATAAAGTAAATTTTTAAGCCAATGAAAATGCTCGTACCAAGCAGAATTGAATAATATAATTATATGCGTACATATGTAGATGTGCTAACCATTATAACTAGGGCTGATCAGTGCAGCTAGACAAAGGCAGAGAGAGAGAGAGAGAGAGAGAGAGAGAGAGAGAGAGAGAGAGAGAGAAAGAGAAAGAGAGCTATACTGGATCACAAACTTTGTGTGTGGTCTCATTTCGGGCCACATATCATCTATGAGTTTAAAACGTTTACTTGTATCATATACTTGTATCATATGCAGTACAATAGAACAAAATGTTGACAAAACATTGGCCTCCATCTTTATTCAACGACAACTCTACACATACAAAGAAGCTTTGGTGAACTACACACCGCAACAATCTGGAAACTATGGAACAACTTTATAAACAATAACGACACTTGACATTTACGGCATTGTTCTGTTTGAACATCTATTTAATTAAATGTACATATATACCTTCATTAATTAAATTTCAACGTCAAACTTAATGCCTTTATTTCAATAGCGTCATCGTTCGACTATTAACGAGTGTGTACTTTTACATTGTAACATGGAAATTCATCTTTAAACATCTGCAAATCCAACGGATGAAATGGACAGCTGACTTGCATAAAATAATTACACGCGTTCTATCGTGCTGTCCATACCTATTTTAGTAACAAGTATATTGGAATGCTGCTGCCAACATTTGAATGCCAGCAGTATAATCTTGGTTCCTATGTACATGATTACATGACACTTAGTGACATGACACAACAGTTATAACATTGTATGAACAGTCGACACTGGCACGATGATATAAACAGCTAAAGCCGTTAATAGAATGATCAAAAAGTCATAAACGCTCGTTCTCAGCAGTTGGCGAAGAGCTTTTTATAGTCATCCTAAAATTGTTCAGCAGTTGTTCGAGTCTCTTCTTATTGGTTTCTTCTCTGGAGAAAGCAAGGCATTTGTCGTTGTTTTTGTAAGTACATGATGTATTATATTCGATATTTTATAAATCCTGTTTCGTCCATTTAAAATAAAAATCTACTGTAACTCTTAACTCATACGGGTACTCTTAATTAGGACTATTACCTAAAAGGACAGATTTTTTTGTGTGATTTGAATGATTCGAATGTCTTCAGACTTTTATGTTGTTACATTGTATCTAGTATTTTTGTTTTTTGTTTACGCTATTGTGGTAATTGAGTAACAAGCTATAACTAACATCTAAAACACATGTAGCCAATTATAGAGACGCCATTGTCCTGATGTAAAATAACCGCAGATAAAAATTATACTTCAACTTAAAATATCTTTATTAACAGAGAAAGAAACAATTTGTTTCGTCGCACTTCATAGCTACATAGCTTCTACATTACAATGTTGTGTCATTTTTGGTAATTTATTTGACTTATTGACAGGTACACAAGCCAGGTATAACTGTTTTATGTCGAGTGGGAAAATATTCTAAAATATCGGAAATTTCGTCTCAATATGACTTCATCATTAACTCAGTATAGAGCTCGTACATTTACAGCATTGTTCGGTTTGAACGCATATTTAATTAAATGTACTACTATATATATACACCTTTATTAATTAATTTTCCACGTTAAACCTTATGCCTTTATTTCATTAGTGTCTAGGTTTGATTAAATTTCTGTTGTAGCAAATTGAATGTATATTACAAATGGTTGGGGAAAACATAGTACATATTTGAAATTGACAAATGACTTGCAGTTTGTGAACTGTTTTGCAGTTTGTGATATCTTGTTTAAATATATTAAGAATTGAAGTTTCAGTAAGGATGCCAATCAATGCTGGGCAATATTCGCGTGTTTTAATAAGTAATGAAATAAGCTGGATCATAACATTTTTTCTATGAAATGCAATGGGTTTCCCACATAATGTCTAAGTTAATGTATAGACTTTGTAATGCTACATTTTTGTAACTATCCGTACAATAATAGATAACTGTAAAGGTACATACTGCCATAGTTTGTTGTGTAATGTTTGGTACAACGTTGTCTGTTTTTGCATTCGTCTGGTTATGATAGAGCACAAAAATTCGAGGAAATTAAAAAAAAACAGTTTCAGATTAATTAATGTATACAGGTACACGTTTAGTTTAAACATATTTTATTGAAACAAAAGGTACACGCATCTACAAGATAGACGATTTTTTATGCTCCTCTATAATTCGGGATGGGGCCCCAGTATATACATGTACTGTACCTCATTACGCCCGTCTCTTTTCGTCACATCGCTTACCGATTTAATATGGAAGTGGGGAAATTAATGATAAGAATCAAAATGTTTGTTTTGCATTGAATGAAGTGAGGTGGACTAGCTAATATACATGTATATTTGCACGCAAAGCTGATATTTCTGGATAATGACTCGTCAATTGGTATATGCAAAATTCAAAAAATGAATTCACGAAACCGATGATTTCTTCTATGTCATCCGTATTGTTTTCACATTCTCTACCTCGTACCAGTTTATCATGGACTCAAGTTTTAAACTGCAGGTACATTTATGTTGATATTTTTTTTCTTTCTTTTTTGCTTTTACATGTAAACATGTAGTCTGACATTGAGTTTTATTTTCTGGAAGGATACATGTAGTAGTAGCATATGTCATTGGGGTTATTAATCATATAAATCAATCAATTAATTAACCAATCGTTTTTAATTATTATTTCAAGCTGACTTCATGACAGAAGTACTTTGTATGTCTAGAATATTAATAACAAATACACAATATATGCCATCCATCGCCAATTTTACATGATGGATGCAGATTAATTCTCTATGTAGTGAAACACGCGCTTCATGTATTGCCCAACATTGATTGGCATTCTTACAGAAACTTCAGTTACAAACTTTGGTATGCCAAAATAGTCATTTTTACCATCGGTATTACCGGGTTTCTGGAGAACCTTCTAATAATCATCATGTTGTGATGAGAATACGAAAACTCCGGCGCCGCCCACACGTCTTTTTTATCTTGTGCCCTAGCTTCAGCGATTTTCTGTTCTCACTCGCCATTACAATCAATGGTGACATTTCTGCTGGAGACATGGATCGGAACGCTGTGTGCAAGTCTACATGCCATGTTTAACATATCATTTGCCACCTCGTTGATAGTAACTTTTGTGATTTGCATAGAAAGATTCCACTCAACACGAAATAACCTTTCTTCTGTGTCCTATTTTGACGGAAAGAAATATACCATCGTCCTGTTGGTTTGGCTTTTATCTAGTTTGTATATAATTCTAGTATTTACAATCACCCCACAATATCAAAAACCACAGACAATAATTTGTAGACTAGAGAATATTTATAATGAAAAGGACAGACGGACGGTATATTCCTTATTAAGTACTCTTTACATGCCGCTTCTTGTCCTTATATTTGTGTTTTATACAGCGACTGCTGTAAGGATCAGACGCCGACTCTCTCGAACGTCATTTTTGAACGGTTCTTCTAATATTTCCACTATACCAACGCCGGTGACAACGACGACTGTACATCCATGTTCGTCAGCGTCCTCTGATAGGAGAATTATTCCGTCTACCCTGAACAACAAACTCTCCCTTCGTCTTAGAAATCAACGATATACAAGATTTACTCATCTGAATACCAATTCAGGTAATAGCAACACACAAGCAGACAAGCCAGGGAAAAGTGTAAATTTCCTTCTCAACAAAACGACAAATATATCTGAAATGTCGCAAATGAACGTGACAAGTGGCCATACTCAAAACAATGCGATCAGAAGGATACCTAATTCAGCTATATTTATCCCCAGTTCTAGGTAAAAAAACATTAGGAAAGCCTTAGTAACTGTAACTGTGATTGTGTCAATTTTCGCCATATGTCTTGGACCAAAAATTATTGAGTTATTACTTCAGACTTTCTCCGACGTGAGTCAGATGGTGTCTCTCCTCACCAACAGTTTAATCTCTCTGAATTCGGTAATGAATCCAGTACTGTACGTATGGCGCTTTGCCGAACTGAGACATGAAATCCGAACAAAGTGTTTGCAAACGCGATAGAATATAAAAATGTACATGTTAAACAAGAAAAAAGTTGAATAGGATTTTTATGGAGATGTATATTTTTTTCATTTAGTGTTGTAATTTCGAATGGTACAGTAGATAATGAATTTCTGCGTGTACCTTATTGGTGAATATATATTATAATTTAAATAGTAGTTTGTAACGCTAATGCATATAATTGGTTTTGTGGCGCATTTCACATTAGCACCAAAATTGTTATTTTATTTGTTATACCCTAACCCCACTTGGCGAGGTCGCGTGCATATATATTCTTAAACTAGACATCAGAAGACTTTAGGATGATTTCTGTACAACGACATGATGGTGTACTGATGCCTATATAGTAAGAAAAGTTCCACGGAAGTGGATGTGTTGTCTGCACAGTATCTAAAAAAAAGGTTACTCTTGCAAATATTGATTGATTTTCACTAGTATCAAACCACTCTCATTAATACATGTATAAAACAATATACTAAATTTGGTTGAAATCTGATGATAAATACTTAAGTTATCGACCATGATTTTATCTGTTTTGACAATTTCGAAGTCCAGCTACTCTTGCAAATATTGACGGATTTCAACCAGTATCGTACCCATCGGAGATCTCATTGATAGAAAATAATATACCAAATTTGGTTGAAATCGGACAATAAAAACTAAGCTTATCGAGCGGAAATCATGGATTTATCTGTTTTTAAAATATTTCTTTAGTCCCGCAACTCTTGCAAATACTGACGGATTTTGACCATTATCTAACTCATCCGAGATCTCATAATTGTAAAGCAATATACCAGCTTAGTTGAAGTCAGAAAATCAATAATAAAGTTATCGCACGGAAACCATTTCCCGGACGCCGCCGCCAACTCCGACGCCGTCATAGTGATACGTATACGTAAGTGTCGCCCTTACGTTGCAGGCGACAAAACAATCACATCATCTCAGAGACATTTTCGGCAATCTTCAGAAATATCCGAAGACTTCAAGAATTGTCTACCGAGATATTGTGATTGCGAACTAGCTAGTAATGGTGATTAATAGAACCTTTTCCTACCTAGATCTGACAACGGAATCACAACCAGAGGGGTAATTCATGAACGTCTAACCCGAGCCTTGCCGAGTATTGGACATTCATGAATTCCACCGAGTGTTGTGATTTTGTTGTCACACCCTGATAGGTAGGGAATGTTCCTTTAGAATTTCGATTTCAAAATATTTCATTGACAAAAAGATGTTAAATGTCGATAGGATTAGAAATCAGACATACCTTATCTTAGTCTCCTCCTGATAATTGTGGTACAAACAAACAATTGTATAAAACATATATGCAGGGAGAGGTACATGAAGATAAGGGGATGTAACTCCTTGGTGAAGAAATATTCAAATCATCTAATGTCAAAAATATCTATTGTAACTCTATAAGTTAGCATTCAAATTTCATTTTTAATGTAATAACCGAAATTATTGGTACATGATTCTAAATATACTTTGGTGGTAGTAGCTCTTTTCGCCACAACATTTAAAGGCTATGAAGTCCATTTGTGTATAACACATAAGCTATATACTGATGGGAATCAAGAACCAATCTAACAAAATAGAGATACTTTTGATTTTTTGAGTTACAACTATTTTTAAAATTCAATAATAAATTCATTAGGAGTTATCTCACTTAAATAGTTAATTATATTAAAATAAGTAAAAAAGGATAATCATATATACATAGATACAATTTAAAATTAAGTTGAATATTATGATAAGAATGTAAAAAATGTAGTATCTAAGTCTCATTTGGCTGCCGATAGTACAAACATATTGTGAGTTGCTAGCTGTATCAAGGTGGGATTTTTTTTACTCTATTTCATTTTTCCTGTCAATTCTTTAACACCCACTAGTAATCCTCAGTAATATGAATTGTACTACAAATGTATGGAATTTCTTAATTTTTCAATTAAAGTACACATTTTTCATCAAAGTTTGGAAATCAGGATTAGTACTGATTACCGTTGCTATAGCAACCGTCCTGGGATTTTGAATTGTTTACTGATGATTTATTTTAATCAGACATATTATTTCGTATTACGTATTATGAATATATATTTTTTTCATACCAATGCTTCTTTTATAAATGCTTGAACTTTTATACAATATCCTTTTTTAACATTTTCCCAGTTATGTCACATTGTTGCCATGGCAACCATTTTTTCCGTGTCAATCAGTAAAATGGCTTTCCAAGCAACTTCATTAGATGCCAAGATGGTCATCTTAAAATATTGAATATCAATATGGGTATCACGAAATCCAGTAAACGATCATACATTCTAGTTTCAAATAGGACACATGTACAATATGTTTATTGTTGATTTCTAATTTACTAATAGGCATTTTTAGATGTTTGATTTCATACATTGTATTTAGTGATGATAAGCTATTATGACTACTACTTACACGTCTTACCAAAGACTTTTTTAAATTCATGGTTCACATGATTATACAATATGTATTGTAAGAAAACAGTACATCAATATACAGGAGCAATAGGTCATAGCACATAATTGATGTAGTCCCTTGGTTAATGTGCCGCGTTCTTACCATTTATCTATCATAAAAAGAAGGTAACATTTGAAAACAGCCTGACGATTTTCATGTTGCAAAGTTAGCTGTTTTTATTTAAATCTTATATATGCGTACAAACTTAGAATATTTACGGTTGGTAACAAATGTAATTGACATAAAAGCTATTTTTGCTTTATGCAACTATACAAGATACATTTGTATACAGGAAAGGTTCATAAACCAATAAAGTTTTGTATGTGTATGATAATTCATGATTTATGATAATTCATTTGTTATTTGGAAACTTAAAACAGTACATGTAAAGCAGTGTTATACTGCCTTAGTGTTATAGTGCAAGGATGTTTACAGTTCTTCTTATACAAACATATATTTACCTTCTTAATAGCAAGTATACAGCCATATTGTTTAAGTAAATATTGTACAGGTATATGTTTTTTTTTGTAAATATAACTACACGCACCTGAGTAGTAATTGATATAGGATGCTTTATACGTATATAAATTATTGTTCGATGTGTCCGAATACCTCCGAGAAACAAATACATATTGAAAGTTAAATACTTTTACAACTGGTGCTGGTCTACAATTTTGTCCACAAGTCAGAGTCAGATTACCCCCAACTTTCCGTACCCATCCCCACTCCGCATCTCTGCAAAAGAACCACAGTACATATAATACTTCGAGTTTTTTAATTATTGACGTTCATTGCCTACAAAGTCCATTGTTGCAGCAAAATACACACAGATATTTCCCTTCGTCTCTTTTATGATACCAGGTCACGTGATCAAAATTGGCTTGAGAGGTTCAATACGGTACAGTTTATTGACATGCCTTTTAGCGGTACCACATAAATAAGTTTCGGCTGAGTTCCACATCTGAAATATTTTATTTCTACGATTAAAATACTTCGATGAATTGCTGTATTAAGTTATGGAGATAAGCCGAAAACTGTACAATATGTTGGAGAAAGAACTGTATTGAGGCCCGTCAGAGCCGAGATCTGTTCTCTCTCCAACATATTGTACAGTTTGAGACTTATCTCTTACTTAAAACATAGCAAGTCTTTGTGTTAATAAAGTACACTTTTATTTCTAATGAAAGTCAGTGTTATGCCTTTGTCTATGAGCTCAGGTAACTCTACCAATGTGCATTCTACCATGACAAATCCAATATAGACAAAGGCAACATAGAATTACCTTTGCCTGTGTTATATGTGATGAATAGCATTCATGAACGGAATGCATGAAGCATGCTTTTGGGTTGGACAACTATCTGTAAATTCACTTTAACCATGTCCACCGACAGTGATGGAGGGATATTACTTTCTTATATTAATTTAATCGATATAATAAGGTGACTTAAGTGACTTTTATTGCTAAAAGGATATTTCTGTCCAATGCCTGATGTGGTCAAGAAATGACATATGAAACTAGACTTGCAATTTAGGCGTTTGTTTGAAAGCGTCTCGCTAAAATGATCGCATATAATAGTGATTTTCCAGGCTAGTTCAAAACAGTCGGTGCCCCTAGAACTTTCATTGAATTCATAGGATTTAAAATTTCGACTTCGCTAGGACAATTTTGAATTTATTTATACCATGCGCAGTTTCATTCAACAAGCCAATGGGATTTAGCTGTGAAAATCTGAAATATTGTTGAAACAACTTTAAAATAAGTGTAAACTACAGTGTAGAAGCTTTGGAAATTTAAAATAAAAAGTGGTGTACTCGGCTTACTATACCTGTCGGTCGGATATGAAATGGTGCATAGCTATGTGTCCTAATGTAGCACTACCTCAGAAATTCACTCGTGAACAAATTTTTACTTTTTTTGTAGGTTTCCAATTATTTTATGTGTATACACGCATTTATATATTACTTTTGTACAAAAAGAACCCATATCGACCATTCTTTTATTATCTAGATTTGCCATACAATTTTAAAAAAGACCTCCATACCAGCTGGTATGTATTTTTGAAAAAATAATGTCTCGCTTTGAATTTGATATTTTATACGGTTCAGTAGTAGGTGTAGAAAGGGATATAAAACAAGCAATATAAAATGCACACAAACGTTTTAATATTGGTTTTAATTATCTTTACTTTGCTCCATTAGCAGTAAAAGACACCAATTGTAGCCCTAAAGACACCATCATATGTCTACAAGTCGTTTCAGTTACAATATTGCACCTAGGTGAAAACCGCTTTTAGAATCCCAAATCTGAGCTCAGGCAACGGTCTCGGTCCTTACAGCGTGATATAACACATCATTGACCTCATCAGATGTCCATAACTTATTAAATCATACACCTTTTTAGCATTACTCCTAAAGAGTGAAGCTGGCAATGTCCTCAACAAGTTTTCATTCTTAATTACAGAGTTATCGCCTTTTTTTCTGAAAAGTGTGATATTACGCTCGCTTGCAAAGACATGACGTCACAACCAATACCTACCCGTAAGGGCAGATAACTCTGTAAAGTGCAAATACAGAACACATTTGTGTGCGTTATGATTACTAAGAGATAATATTGTTAAAAGATAAATTTAACTAAAATTTCATGGAATGCAGTATTAATTGTTCGTCCATCAAAAACAGACATACATTCACATAAGTAAACACCTGTTATTGTTCAATTGATTAGTATCATTTGTTCTCTGTCGGCGGTGGTTTCAAAATTCCAAGGTAAATCCTAATTTCAGCGTAGAGATATGCCTGCTGGATAGCCATAAGACCGGAAATGTGACTTTACATCTCCTGGGTAACCGTAAACATAAAGCCCCAAAGTCTTTCCGAATTTATGCTCAATAACATAGTTTTTACAACATTGAACTTTCACACGGAAACCTTCATACCCCTCGTCCCCAACATCGAACACTACAGTTGAGTCTGAAATAGGATACACCAACGCATCATTCAATCGTAGATCATTGCGATATCTTGACTTACAAATGACATAAATCTCATGGATGAACGTATTGTCATACCAAGGTATGTAGAATCGGTATAACGATTTATATTGATCTATTCCAACTATCCAAAGTAAGAATGGATCTACTGTTGTGTGACTAACCAGGACAGTAACGACGAAGTCCTGAGAGCCTGTTATGATAATAGGCTGGCGACCGACCAGAACTTTTTCGTACGACTCTGAAGTCTTAAGGATCTGCTGATCTCTCTCGTCATAGTAGCTATCTATTACTACATTGTTATTATCCGCGGTGGATATCAGTTGTACTTTACTCCATTTTCCCACAACATTAGGCACGATGTATGAACGCGACAGATGCATTGACGGTAGAACTGTACTTACAACCGGTTTATACGTATTCCCGTTTCCCTTCCATTCTATCCCTGCTAAAACACAGACCGGTGTTGATGACAGTATTGCTGTTCCCGCTAAACTGACGTCATGGTCAATGGTCAATATTTGATTCCTTCTGACCCTGATTGATATTTCGTCACCTGGGTTATACATGTTCCCCTTAAATTTAACTGACCCACTGGTCACTAGTTTGATGGTTATATCTGCGGCATTATGTGGTGCAAAAACTCTTATTTTTCCCTTTGAATTCTTACAAAATGTATGCATAGGTATAATATATTGATCTGAACACTTGTCAGTTGGAATAGAAAACGTGGCATCACTCTGACGACCATAGTGTACAAACACAGTAAGTTTGGTAGAAGATATCAAATTAACGCCTTCTAAAACGTTATCCTTTTGTAACCTTTGTGCCGGCGATTCACGTATAACGTAATTGTTATATCCCACGAACGTGGACATATTGAATTCCAAGGGATGGTAGAGGAACGTCCATCCCTCTCCCTCAGACATCAGTAGTAAGTCTGTATGGTTGTGAAGCCAGGTGTCACCTAGTGTCCCTAGGATGTACTTATCCGACATCCCGTTATGGTTAATACCTGATTATCAAATAAAAACAGAAAGTTAAAACGAGTGAAATATCAATATCGTGGTTATTGTGTCATGTTGTGCTTTGTTGCGAACTCGTTTGAAATCTAGACTTTTTTGCAATTTGTATGTCTAAGCATAATAGCTATCATGTCACGGGTTTTCAAGATGCGAATGTATTGCTACCGGTGCAAGAAACCTACATAGAATGTTTAGTACTCAATAATCTACATTGAAACAATCTAATAAAATTAGAAGCAATAACATCAAAACGGCCATATAGTATATACTAGTTCCATTACCATTAAGGAGCTGCCAAACGTTCAACCAATGGTAAATGTGAAGATCTAGGGAACTGTCGCAAAACGGTACATGATAACAGAAAAAAGGAACAAATGTTTTTTTTTTATAATTCTGTGTTAACTGTAACAAGACAAAGGAATAGTCTGATAGATATAGACCTGACTTCAACGTATACATTTACAATTAATAATTGAAAAATGGAATGAAATACAAACTTGCTTCCTTGCATGTTGTAGTAGTCATCTGACACGTGTTGATTGTTTTAATTAGAATTCCTCCTACTAGTATAAAAATGGTGGTGATGGCGATATAAAGACATTTTCTGAGTCTTTCTGTAATTTCAAAACATGTACACAAATGAATCAAAGTTGGAAATTCTAGATGTTACATTTTATAAGAAATTGTAAGAGAAAAGTGTATAACATATTTTATACATATATATGTGAATGAATTGCTGATCATATTAAATCAATAATTGTATAATATCTTAAATTACCTCACATTCCATTTTATTTTCATTTTTTTCATCATGGTCTAATAATATAGTTTTGACTATGCTGGCAGGGATTTTGCTGACGTGTTTATTATGTTGAACATGTGCATGCAAAAATAGTTTTTAACGTTATTCATGCGGATCTTTTATTGTCACATAGAACATGTGTATACTGAGTAAACGTACTATTTTGTAACTTCGACATTGAAAGGAAATATCTGTTGGATATTACAATTAATTTAGTAGACGTATTGACTAGAAAATTGAGATGATAATTAATCAAATGTGATGAATGCAGCAAGTGTTGTGTTACTTACTGCGATAAATGTCTTAATTTACAACAACTTTCGGTATTTGTTACAGAAACGCTCACATGAAATTTAAATAATCACTACAAAACAATACTATATACATGTCTATAGGTAAAATATTGAAAATCCTTGCTATATAATCATCACTGAATACGCTTTACTTCTGATAGACTACTATTACTAGGCATTAACAGGTAACATAGCTAAGAAATACAAATCTATTAATTTGTGTTTTGCGGATGACCTGTATTTTAGTTCATACCTTCGTTTTCTTTTAATACTTGAAAATCCTGTTTAGTTGGCATGTCATCCAATCTCTCCAGAACCTGCTGCACTTGCCTCTGAAGCACAATACCTAAAAATAACTCTGGCATTAAGTTTCAAAGGAATATTAGCAAGATGTAATTAGTATTGCTATGTAGAAGTCTGCTGCATAACATGGAAAAATAACAACACAATTAAGCTCTAGGAATATTATTTATTTACAGCCTTCTTTCAAACATCTCGTATTTATCACTTTATTAAGTTTTAAACGTCTCTTGTATCTATTATGACATCATGGTTTACAACAGATGCAATATTATATTTTCAAACTTCGATACATATTTCAATACAGAGTGGACTGATTTTAAAAAATGACCATTATATTAAAGGAAAACTTATTAGCGACCACCTTGTATCACGACCTCTGCTTAATAATATCACTTTTCTGTGATAAGGACCCATATCAATACATGTATATAAAGATCAATTAGCTATTCAGGCCATGTTTTATTAGTCCCTTAGGTGGTCTTTATAGACATATTTTACTGTATAAGGTTAAGAATTACCTTCCTGTTTGATGTCTTCGACGCTATGCTTTGTCGGAAGATCTTCAAGAGCTACATTGATTCCATTTTGTAACGGTCTGATGTAATTTAAAACTTAAAGAAATGAAAATCAATTTTAGTACATGTTCACCTAATGCTTTTCCTACTGAAAAGACAAATAGATGCAATTCGATAAAATATAATGATCCAAAATGCATAGAAAATATCCAAATAAAAAGATAGTTTGATATAATTTTATATAGGTTTAGTTATTGCAAAATACATGTAATTGTTTTGAACCACTATCATAATACCTACTCTTAGGAACTGGCAACACTCCCTGTAATTAGTTAAAGAGTCGTTAGTGATGTTAACATATCTATTTACTAATATGAGCGAAAGTGACGTGCGATCATCTTAGGACACCGAAACTACACTTACACCTGATATTTTCTGCATAATCAGGGGTCGAACGTGTCTTGGTATGCGAAGGTGTAATTTGGTATGCGAAGCAAATATGGCGTCGAAAGCTCCGCTTCGAGTGTCAACAGTGACTGGGAAATCATTCATGTCGCTTCTATGCTTCATGCAACACTCTTATAGATAACTGTAATTACAAAAACATACTGTTGGAAATAAAACGATTTTCTACCAATCATGGTTTAGAAAGGGAATTTCAATTATACAAGACCTGTTAAAAAGTGTTTCTCCATGTTCATTCCTTACATATGATGAATTTTGTAATAGTTAACCTGTAATAAGTAATTATCTTCAACATAATGGACTGATATCCAGCATTAAAAAGTATCTGAAGAATGTAAATTTACCGAATGAAATACTATTTTATCCAATTATTCCTTTTAGTCTTGAAATTATACTGAAAAACATTTGTGGAGTCCAAGATTTGTATAGAGCACTTGTCAAAAACAATACTGTAATAACTGGTCAAGCTAAATGGGGAACCTCTTTTGACTACGATCAAGAAACATGGAAAGATATATATAATATACCCTTCATCTCTACCAATAATACTAAACTTCAGTGGCTTCAGTTCCGAATCTCCCATTATATACTAACAACTAACACTTATCTTTGTAAAATTGGTCTCTCTAATAATCCTTATTGTTTGTTATGTGCTTTAGAAAGGGAGACAATCACTCATCTATTTTGGGAATGCTCTGAAGTTCAGGATTTTTTAGCTAATTTTGAAAGTCTTTTAGATATTCTGTTTATACCATTTGCAATTAATAAAGAAACTATGCTTTTCGGAAAATTTAATCATAACGGAATATATCAAAGAATCGATTTTGAAATTGTTCTTTTTATCAAACACTATATTTATAAAACAAGATGTTTACATGGTTCTTTAAATGTGATGGCTTTTTTAAACTGTATTAAAGATTATTATTATGTTCAAAGATATATAGCTTATAAAAAAGGAGAAAAAACTTTTAAAAAATTTACCAAAGATTGGAAAAAATGGATAAAGCTAATAGAACTCACAAATCCCTGACAGTTGCACATATCTTTTATTAAAATAGAATATATATTTATTTGTTGTCATACATACATGTGTCATGCTTGCTTTTGATCAGGATGTTGAGCAGTAATTTTTAATTCAATTGTAACTATCAAATATAGAATGACTATCTAACTTCTTGCCTCCTTCTTTTTCCCCCTTCTTTCTTTACTTTTTTTTTAATCGTGTTTTCATTTAGTTGATTCATTATTCTTCATATAAGAATATATCTACATTCAAATATTATTCTTCACGATCTCTCGTTTCTAGTTCATCTCATTATCCCTTCTTTCCTTCCCAATTCTTTGTTCTTTTTTTATTTTTTTTCTCTCCCTCCCCTCTCTCTATAAAAAAATCAAACAATGAAATTATAATGATGAATGAAAGAATGGCAGAGTGAAAGATGTGCATGGAAGATAACTATATCAATAATTCATGAATATGTGATTAATGTAAAACTGATGTATTGTTTGACAAAAAATAAAAAATTACAAAAAAAAAAAAAAAAAAAAAAAAAAAATTACACCTTCGCATACCAAGACACGTTCGACCCCCAGATAATGGAAATGAGTTATTGAAACAATGTTAGTCAGTGTAGTGAAATGATATTTACACATAGTTTAACACATAAACTTATTAAATTACCTTCCCGGGCGGTCAGTGGGGCATCACGGCCTATAAACAATAACATGGTAAACATAAATACATATTGGTAACGTAACAACTGCAACAGCGTCATGTACAAACGTAATTTAAAGAATAACAATCCGCGATCATGGTGAAAATCAGTGAGAAACAAGATAGTGCACATGCAGTTATTGAATTAATTATTGATGCATATCAATATCAAATATCAATCTAAGGAAACAGATACATTTAAATAGCGCTACCAAAGAGAGTCATAGAATTGTCTTCTATATAATGGACATGTTTATTTATATTAAGTTATTATTCATAGCTCTATCTTCCATCATAAAGTATCACAAAGGCTTTGGCATTGACCTAAAGCAGAAACAACATTTTTGAATGATTCAACAATAAAAACTCAAAGAAGAAAGAAGAAAAATAAACGAGTGATACTGTAAACCAACTTTCTTTTGCGACTACTAAATTTCGCTATTCCCATTTCAAAACAAGTTCGCGAAAATCACCGTTCGGGGATTTAAGCAAATGAATGGGATTTCCTATATTTATAATGATGAAGATATTAGTTTATGGAGATAACTTTCACGAATTTCCGTGGATCGCGGTATTCGCGAGAGTAAATTGCACGCGAAATAAACTTGGTTTTAGTCTATTTACAGTATTAGCACTTCTTTTGCTACGTTTTAACAGCTTAGACAATTAAAGTTTGTAATTCAGGTGTCTAATTATATCTATGTCAATTTTAAGTGTCAAATTGTTAAGTAATTGTTACATAAGTAATCATATAGGTAATATTATCTGAACATATTCTTCTTATTGCGGTTCATTGATAATGATTGATATAAATCAATATCAGTATATCCGTGGATTCTAAGCTTTTTCAAAAAGAAAGTTTAACATTTCCCTCCATGAGCATACGTACGAATCTGCAATATCGGTGATAAAAACTTCTTCAGGGAGTTGTTGTAACTGAACTGGAACAGGAACACTAAAACTTGTCCTGCGATAATTCAAATTAAAGTACTAATTCAGCTGAATTTCAAACACGACTCCGTGGTCACTAGCATAGTTTTCTTCATCTTTATATATAACATCTCACAAATTGGACCTATCCTGGTTGATTTCACGGCAGGTTATCTTGTTATGGAGCATGGGGCAAAATCATCATCAGGAAAATATACCAAAAATTAATATTTATTCCTTTTGATATACATTTGACTGTATGAACGTATTATATTGAATCTTCTAATGTTGGCTCTTATATCTTTTCACAGATCAAACCTTTAAACTTCCAAAATAATCAGCAACAACTATACTTTATTATCATTATCATTCATGTTCATTTCCGGTACGGACGATCTTCATCTGCCATAACAACAGTTAATAGTACCACTGTTACATCATTTCTCCCATTATACATAGGGATTGGATTTCGTTTTTATGTTAACCATGCTTGTATGGAGCAATTCCTCTAAGAATATATTCTATGGGGCGCGTTAGCGCCCCATATTGAATATATTCTTAGAGGAATTGCTCCATACAAGCATGGTTAACATAAAAACGAAATCCAATCCCTATATTTACACTCACACGACTTTTTATTTATATTTTATGCAATAAAATCGTCATTTGAAAGTGACGTAATTATTCAATAAAAGTCGGTCAAAAGTGGGAGGAGCTTACTCATTTGAACAGCGAATGATGACGCTTCACGTAAGGTAGAATTATTCATCCGCGAAGACAAAAAAGTTCAATATTTTAGTGTAAAATAAACATGACAAACAAAGTAAATTTCAGAGATAATTTTATTTAATCAGATCAGAACTTTAAATATATATATTCAATTTTGCTAAAAGTTAATATATAGCGTAATAACATAAAGAATTTGTACACGGCCACATGTGTGAACTCGGTGACCGTTATTGTGCAGCGAGGCGAAGCTGACGCACGCTTACACACTTTAGTTTGCCGAAGTTGGCAAAACACCGATTTTTAAGTAGCTCAATGTGTTTGAGATGTCGTCTGACTTGACGGTATTACATCCTTGGTAGCCATGTGATTATATAATCTACGCTTAGATCCATATCGCCATCGATAGATGAAACAAATTCACTTGTGTTCGATGGATATGTACAATGTATTTGTGGTGACGCGTAACTGTCAACACGTGGATTATTAGCGGTGCATGTTTTATAATACACATGATTAAATACTCAAAGAACAAAGACAAGAGGATATGTTTATAACTGACCTCTATCAGAGGGTCTCACGCCCGTCCATCCCAAAGACTCGATCGTAGGACGAACATAGGCACAGAGGTAATGTTGACATTTGACAACCATCATTTTTAACAAAAATGAAAGCACGTCGCCCCGGTCGGGATATTTTTCCGTTTCTTTATACAATTGTTAATTCTAAAATTGTTTGAATCATATATAAATATAAAACATGTATATATCGTTTACATTTTTCCAAAATTCTATGAAAAACAACAATATACATGTAATGTTGCGTCAAAATGTAAACAAAGCCATGTGTTTCTTACGCAAGTTCAAAGTTCAATGTTACCATGCAGTTATGGTAAACAAAATCGGCTAGTATTAGCGTATAGTGACCAATATCGATAACTAATAAAAGCAGTGATGAGATCTATGTAAATCATACATGCTCTCTATAACAACACACGTATTTAAAGATAGGACTGACTTTAAATGCCAGCCATCGCTACCCGGATGTAAAAACCCTACAAGCATATGTATACTCAATATATGTGTACACATATACATTCAAGGTATTGCAATAGTTCCAAAATCCTGCATTATTGTTTTTTTTGGTTTTTTTTTTTTTTAAACATTTTTTTATTTTCCTCCTTAGTAATTAATGATAGTTGATTGACGGTTCATATAATAAAACTTACTTTTGCTCTCCAACCGATTTTTACGCCACTGATTCTTGAATATGAATAATGACAATAGTTTATTTTCATACACAAAACGATAGATATAATTACAGTAATACATACCTGGGCCTCCGGTTTGGGATCGCTTACCTGCGGATTCCAGTTGGGTTTTTGCCGCATTACAGAGTAGCAAGCTATAGGTACCCCGAATAACAAAGTACCATTTATAATACACAACGTGTACACATACAGAATATGTGACTCTAAATATAACCCTGATTATGGCGTCTACCCACGCAAACAGGCTATATGTGTTGTGTTCATTAATGCATGAGGACACCATGAAATGTACGTATCCGTATTCTCTTGTGTTGTAGTTATGATGTGAATCGTATTACGAGATTTGTTATATTTCAGCACGCGAATGAGGAAAGATACATATAATAGTTCATTTTTTAATGTTTCATCACCGCACACTAATTACCTGTGTGATTTAGCACTTCCAATTATGGCAGATATTCATAACTATATGGAAAAAAAAGAAAAACGACCTTGGAGGTACAATGTACTCGATGGAGTTTCAGGAATAACATCCCAAATATTTGCAATAATCTATCCTGATTTTTTTAAGTATCTGAGTTGCAACGCAAGAGGATGTCCTCCTAATTGTTTAATAATGGATCGCGATCTCTGTCAAATATATGATGCGAAGTCAACGACTCAGATGTAGCTCATTAAAATTTTATATAGAAAAAATCTTGTTTACATTTCAATAATTAATTTTTATTTGTTTTCATACTAAATCCAACTTTCTCATTACTTATTCTTAATACTTCTCTGGAAAAAAAAATCCGAGAATGGTGCGAAAACTCGACGTTATCATGACGTCACAATAGAAAAGTCGACGTTGCGTATTGATTTAGAAAAAAATAATCCATTGGAAAATAAATGAAATACATGTAGTACTTTTAAACGTATTTTATGTTATCATGTAATCTGAAAAAAAATAATTATGAGCATTGATGTAACTATTTTTTTTAACTTTATCGAGTTGTGAGTAATTAAATGATAGTTTGATTGAACTTCATGTGAAAACTTACTTTTGCTCTCCAACGCGATTTTTCACACTGATTTGCAAACATGAATAATGACAATAGTTTATTTTCATACACCGAAAAAGATAGAACAAAATAATGACAGTCAATGCATTACCTGGTTCTCCGTTTGGGATCGCTTACCTGCGGATTCCAGTTGGGTTTTTGCCGCATTACAGAGTAGCAAGCTTTCAGGTACCCCGAATAACAAAGTACCATTTATAATACACAACGTGTACACATACAGAATATGTGACTCTAAATATAACCCTGATTATGGCGTCTACCCACGCAAACAGGCTATATGTGTTGTGTTCATTAATGCATGAGGACACCATGAAACGTACGTATCCGTATTCTCTTGTGTTGTAGTTATGATGTGAATCGTATTACGAGATTTGTTATATTTCAGCACGCGAATGAGGAAAGATACATATAATAGTTCATTTTTTAATGTTTCATCACCGCACACTAATTACCTGTGTGATTTAGCACTTCCAATTATGGCAGATATTCATAACTATATGGAAAAAAAAGAAAAAAAAACGACGTTGGAGGTACAATGTACTCGATGGAGTTTCAGGAATAACATCCCAAATATTTGCAATAATCTATCCTGATTTTTTAAGTATCTGAGTTGCAACGCAAGAGGATGTCCTCCTAATTGTTTAATAATGGATCGCGATCTGGTCAAATATATGATGCGAAGTCAACGACTCAGATGTAGCTCATTAAAATTTTATATAGAAAAAATCTTGTTTACATTTCAATAATTAATTTTTATTTGTTTTCATACTAAATCCAACTTTCTCATTACTTATTCTTAATACTTCTCTGGAAAAAAAAATCCGAGAATGGTGCGAAAACTCGACGTTATCATGACGTCACAATAGAAAAGTCGACGTTGCGTATTGATTTAGAAAAAAATAATCCATTGGAAAATAAATGAAATACATGTAGTACTTTTAAACGTATTTTATGTTATCATGTAATCTGAAAAAAAATAATTATGAGCATTGATGTAACTATTTTTTTTAACTTTATCGAGTTGTGAAATAAATTGTGTTTGCAAACTTTTGTGAGAATACGCTACGCGGATTCACACAGTTTGCAAACTAAATTTATTTCACAACCCGATGAAGTTCAAAAAAATAGTGACATCAATGCTTAATTATGTTAATGTGGTTATTATAAAGAAGACAATTATTTCTATTTGTTGCACTGCATAAATTATATAGTCGCATGACATAAGCTCATTTATATATCCTTTAACATATCAATTGAGTTTTTTTTAAAAATATTATTGGTTGGTGACAGAGCTGCAATAATCTTTAAGATACTTTCTACCTTTTCCCTTTCCTTTCCTTTCATTATTACGTTGACACAGTACATAACGCTTAGATCTTAGACGCTCATTTGCTCTTACTCTAATTTTTCTAAAATAGTAAGTAATTATAAATAATTGTAGCAGCCAGAAAAGACATTATTGATAACCATATACAGACAGGTGAACCGCATATATTGAAATCCTCGTGAAAAGGAAAATACTTTATATTTACCGTCTTTCAATATAACCGAGGTATGACCTGAGGCCGGTATACTTACCGTCTCTGCACAGTTTCAGTTTTCGTTTTGAATTGTAAAGGCCATTGTGAACATAGCTTTTCTCCATGTATACTCGTAAACTATTCTTTGTACTAGTATATAATAAGTCAAATGATTATAATTGAAATGTTTCTATTTCGAATTTTGAAAATGGAAGAAAATCATTTATTGGTGTACTGGATTTTGAAGAGCTGTTTCAAATCAAAAATAGCTATTTGGCATGATGTGTGACTTAAACGGTTTACTGTTTTGATAATACATTAAACAAACTAAAAAGTATAAGAAGCCACCTCAAACACTTTCAATAAGTTATCTATTTAAACAGACATGTTTGTACTGCCTTGAAGTATGACACGCAAACAGTTATCAGAGAATTCCTGGTGATCTTCGATTATGGATATGAAAGTGGCATACTTTTCTAATTCAAACGTGAACTTTGTGGTCATATCATTTTAACATATTTTATTTGTTTGGTAATCGTCTTATTCATGTTCATCTACCATTGTGTTTCAGGTGGTGTTGTATCATGTTGTTGATATTCTTTTTCCACTGTTTTCTTTTCCCTCTTTTTTCTTTTTCTTTTGTTTGTTCTTTTGCTCTCTTCTGTAGAACCTAAAGGCGATAGCCTTCTCGGTATATGGGTATTCGCCGGACCAATGGCACTTGTCTGTATGACACTCTAATAAAGAAAGAAATAAAACTAGAAGGAATCAAAGAGAGAGGTGGAGCTAATGCAGAAAAACAAAAACAAAAACTTCATGAGACAAGTGGACATTATAATGCTTAATCGCTGCATTGTACGAGTATGACAAACAACCAAAAGGGGCCCAGAGGTAGTTTATTTAGTAATTTAAAGTAGTTGTTCATATGGAAACACAGATTTACCTCTTTTCTCAGTAATTGGCAGTCATATTTTTTCGAATTCATTTCAAAGTCGCAATAGTAAAATTGCAATTAAACGTCGAAGTATGAGAGAAAAAAAGCTCTTTCATACGTGGATATGAAGGATAGGGATATTCTACCCTTGGGACCACATTTTGTGACCCTCGGGTAGAATATTCTTATCCTTCATATCCACATATGAAAGGGTCTTACAATCCTAGATGTACAATTAAGTCATGGCAAGTCCAAATATATATGAGGTGTAAAGTGAGGAAAATTATGTAAAATAGACCATAATCATCGGATGTCTTCATTAGCTTGAGCGGGAAATAATTTTGTCAATCACGGGTAAGTAATAAACTAAACGTATTGAATATAAAGTGTGAAAGAAATTTAATATATAAAGAATTACATAAATATATTTCTTTAATATTTCTAACAATAGCAATCTGATATAACCAATAAATGGAAAATAGTAAGCTGTATGTTAAAAATGAATAGTGTTGAGAAATACTTACGGACATGGCGGTCGTATCGTCGTCCGTTTGATTGTTAAACTGAAGAGAAGAGGATCATATCTAAATTTGTTTTAAGTGACATCTCAGTAAAATTATTTTCCCACAAAACCAAATAGTTCATGCAACTATTTTTCTATATCGCGTATGGATATTAAAAAGAAACAAATTTTACGTTATTGAATACTTTTAAAGGAAAAACAAATAAAGTATTTACTTGGCATCAGATATCACAAATATCACAATTTCATTTGATTACATGTGGTGAGATTGCTTTTTAGACAAAATGCTCTCCTCTTCTCTCCTACTTAAATTAAAGTTATATGTGCCGTAACTAGCTCTGACACGAATGTAGCAGAGTTTTATATATATTATTAAACATTAAAAGTCATGAACTTTTCGTTAATTACGATGCAAATAAGTTACTGGTTTAAAAGTAATTAAATTACAAAATGAATAATTCGATTTTTGGCAGTACTGCTAAAAATCATAGGTTCCGCCCACTTAATGTTGTCAGCGCATGCGTGACAAAAGCAGCAGGCCACAAACAAAAACAATATGGCTTCCACCACTTCAAAACGAAAGCGTGGAAGGCCGTCATACCTATAGCCATCTGAGAAGAGGGAAAGCAAACTAGAATATCAACAACAGCGCCATGAAAGCAAAGTGGTTATCGGCGAAAACATCTAGCGTTGGAATTCGGTGAAAGAAAGAGAAAACCTCAAGTTCCATCATGAAGTTAGCAGCTTTCCTCCTCGCCATGTGAGTATCGTTATCGTTAACAGTGACATAAATCCTAGATGACTACAGCATATATATAACGTGATCATCGCTTTTCGCTTTCGTGTATCGATAAGTGTGGACATATATTTAGTTTTTGAGTGGAAATGACTCTGACAATGTAGATTGTGTATTAAAACATCGAGTACCAGTGTATTTATAGAGATTGTGGGGCTCGATTAGGGGTAATCTACCGTACAGTGAGCATGGTGATGTTAATAAAGTTTGAATGTGATTGAAATGACACTTTCTTAGATGTAAAATATAGCCATAGAGTGCTTAAAATCTTTAGCGTGTCCCTGTAATAATCACTTTAACCGAATGTCATATATTTTGCTACATGGGTTTCTACATCTTTTCATCTACATTAATACAATATCTATGTACATATTTGATACTGTAACAGGTTTTATTGTACATATGGATAGTGATACGGTTGCCTTCTACCTTCGCGTTAGGGGGAATTTTCCTTTAACTCAGTCGGTAGAGCGGCGGACCAGTAAGTCAGGGGTCACAGGTTCAAGCCCTGCTGCAGCACACTACTCTCAGCCTGTTACAATACTATATAGTTGTTCATGTAAATGTATGTTTTTTCTTTTAGCTATGATGGCTATAGTAAAGTGAGCTCGAGACAGGCCCCTCCATCCAATATGATACCAACACCTGACAAAGGAACTTCCTTCAGACCACCTACGTGTCTTTGTGTGGTATAAAATTGGAAATTTCATCAGAAGATTTATCAGCACCAATTAATTCATAGCTTAAGGTATCTATTGATACTTTTTATCCCTCGCTTTCTCCGAAACGGGATATTAATTTGGGCTTGTCTGTCTGTCTGTCTGTTACACTTTGTTTCCGTGCATTAACTGTAACAAATGTGAACTGATTTTTTTCAAACTTGGTGACAAGGTTAAATGCTTTAAGGGCTCTCATCGGACCGTATTTGGTGGAGTTATGGCCCTTTAATTAACGAAAAATATCATTTCTGTCAGTTTCTGTTCAATAACTCTCACAAATATTACCGGATATTCTTGAAAATTGGGAACCTGGATAAATATTTTAGGGCCTTGCTTAAATTCGATCAGGACTTTGATTAGACCGGACCCTATTTGGCGGAGTTATGGCCATTTGAATAATGAAAAATGCCATTTTCATCTGTTTCGGTTCAGTAACTCTCACAAATATTACTTGCTTTTCTCGAAAACTTTGTAACATGATTTTATGTCTCAGGGCTTTGGCCAAGTTTGATTGACACTTTCATCGGACCCTTTTTGGCAGAGTTATGGGCCTTTGATTAACGAAAGCGGGGATATGAATTCCACGAATTTGTTTGTTTTTACCAAAATCAAAGACTGTGTAAGTCCAGCCTATGTAAAGTACTGATATGACATGCTATCTTAATGTATGAGAAATAAAATTACATCCATTAATTGTTCTGAAAATATATGTAATTCAAAAAATTTTCCATGTTGATTTCAGTGGACCAGTAATATCCGGAGTTCATGAAATACATGTATCTGGACCTCCACATTTAATATCTTCGAAAGGGTACCTGTAAATTGGTCTGAGTACGAAAACGGTGAAATGAGACAGAATTCGAAAGAGATGAAACAGTTGATGTCGATGATAATTCAGATGGAGTGAAAAGGATTGCCAAAAAGACTGGTGACAGCCAATGTGAAAATAATGGGTGGAGAAAACAAGGAACAGCAATATATATATATACCTGTGGCGGGATTTGACTGGGTCGACCATTGGTGACCAGGTAGCTCGGTCGGTAGAGCACTCGGCTAGTGTTTGGAGAGTCGTGGGTTCGAATTCCGTTCTGATCGCTACATTTTGTCCTATCCTGTTACATACCTAAAATTGGTAATCCATTGTTTTCTTTTGCATTCTACTTTCACTCATATGTATTTGGTTTGGTTTGGGTTGTTACAGTTGAACGCCATATTAACAGACAGGTTTGTTGGTGGAGGAAAACCGGAGTACCCGAAAAAAACAGTCAGTATGTGGAACTGCCCCACATTGAACTAGAAATCTACAGTAGGTGGGTTTGTGGTAATATGTTGATATCTTAACCACTAAGCCACTGCGTCGAATTGAAACCATCATGTGGCATATATATAGACTATAGTCAAATTATACATCTCACAGATTATTGGACTAGACAAACACCATATACAACTTCACTAACTGATCATGAGCACACCACCACTGCTAATCCACTACAATAAAACCATCGATTTGTATATTTTGTTTCAAAATGGTTAATTAGATACCCTCATACATGTATGTATATATACATAAATAAATAAACATGTATATTTCGTTGTATAAACATGGTACTGTATGCTTTATATTTGTTGCCTGGTAGGCCGAGGCCCGAGTTGTGGTCACCCCACGGTTCAGCAACCTTGACACAAGTTTGACCGATACGTTTGCGTATCTTTTTTCATTGGTCAGCCATCTTTAGCCTCAGTCCAATTCTGATTCCAATGACGACTGCAAGTGGGTTTTTTTCACAGAGATTTTATTTCACTCTGCACCCACCTATCCCTCCCCATAAATAACTATAAATATCTAGGATGTGGTTAGCATAAGCTGCTACGTTTTTTTTATAAGTAGAACATTAAACAGCACACCTACTTGTGCAGGATAAAATTTTCTTTATTTTTTTTTCATATTTATACATTTTGTACATTTGTATGTTAACTTGCATATTATAACTATATATACATGTACATGTATATAGTGTTGCTATTTTTTCACTGTAATTAATTCATATACAACACTGTCTTTATAATACAGATTCATTATACATGTATTATGTATATTGGTAATTGCCCTTTCATCCCTTTTTGTATTAGAGTAATATTATAATATATTATATATCTGATTTGAACTGTAACTCAAATTTTCTGTAGCCATGGGGTGAAAGGGCATTTCTTTGTAAATACAATGTACCGGTTTTGTTGATGTAATAAATGGCATAACTTAATATCTTGTCTTTTCATATATATATTCAGGGGGAGATAATTTTGATGGAATTGCGTAAAACATCAGTTAGCATATTAATGCAAATTGATAATATACATGTATATATGTAATGCCTCTACTCACATATACATATAATAAAATAAGTCTCCAGACTTACAATGGGGCCGAATTTCCTGCGAATGTACACTACACACAACTCTATAATGCATACAGATGTAACATATACATGCACTGTACAGTCAGATAAGTCTCCATTTAGTTTTCTACCAGATAAACATGGAAGTTTATTGTGACTTCGGCATTTGTATACCTCGGTATACTGAGATTTAGATGATCACTAAAGTATACAATAGTTGGTTTGATTGACAGCTAAAGTACCCTTATATTTCGTAAAGAATTATCCTTATGGTGCCCCTCCATTCTTCGTAATTTTTATTCGTGACAATTACAACAAACGACACTATTCATATCGCTCTTAGCTGATGCTTATTCTGATAAGTTCACATTACGAAACAAATTGCAACTTTTCTACGGGAAAATCCTATCGAAAGCATACTTTCACTTTGCAGTAAAGTAACCAAAAACAAGCATGACACATACGATCGGTAGATCCATGACTTTTCGGTACCTCTCTGTTTCAATATTCATAAGAAGGCGGGGCTAAGCATTTCCCGTACCATTTCTTCGCAGCGTTATAAATACATCTTTAGAATTATTATAGGTAGACTACAAGGGGCGAATAATTTAAAAACTAATGTTTCATCAAAAATTTCCATCAAATTTCCAATAAAAAATACGCCGATAAATAAATATATCTCAGTTACGGCACATATAACTTTAATTGTTACGTGCACTACGGTCCTACGTACTCATATTGAACTGGTTGGTCTGAAGGTTGTGGTTAAAGGGGGTCAATTGTTTTATTTCCATATAAACGGATCAATGCCGTACAAATATAAAGGTTCCCATTGAGTTTAAAGCAATATTTCATATGGCAGTATTAGTGATATATAATTGCTTTCTAAAGAACTAGTAACGGAACATAATGCTTAGTTACAGAGAAAATGTCGTTTATATGGAAATAAAACAATTAACAGCTAACAATCTGTACAGGACTGCTGTATCTGGCAAATATACATATACTTTTTCCCTCGGTTCTATGAAACAGATCGAGTATAAAATAGTATTTTAATGCTACTTGGATGGATAAGACAGACATTTTGAAATAATTATTTCTAGATCAAACAACATAGGATAATATGAAACCGGCAAATTAAATAAAACTTAACTAAAAGGGTCTTGGACGACAAGAGTAAATATCCATGAGTTATAAAGTGAGGAAAATTATGTAAAAAATGACTTTCCCTACATTGAGGGTAGGACAGAAAAATCTCTACCCGAGGAGATTCACGACTGTCTAACCCAAGGCTTGCAGAGGGTTAGACTGTCGTGAATCTCCCCCGAGGGTAGATATTTCAATGTCCTACTCTCTAGGTCGGGAATGATCCTTTTTCTGCGCCTGTAATTTACCCAAAAATGTTAAAAACTACAAATACGCAATTAAAAACCCAGGAATAATAAATAAACCAACATGAAGATTTCTATTTTACTTTGCCAAAAAACTTTGTTTAACTTGTTGCGCTGTGACAAACAAGAATATGAATAGTTTTAAAAATATTCAGTCATGAAAATAGTAACTAGTATTGTATGAAAACCAGTTAAAATCCCTCTTTTAACGGGTAAAGATCAACGAAATATGAAGGTAGGTGGAATTCCGATTGCGATGATCATTAGGTCAAAGTTCAGCACGTGCGTGAAGCACTAGCTCGAGTTCGAATGTGATATTGATTGACCAATTGGACTGCACAATTAATTGTTATTTGCATAAGACGTTTTACAACTTCCGCATTATCACGCGAATATGTTCTACGCGTGTAGGCTATCTTGCTTGCCCTGGGTAAGAAAGAGAAATCATTCCCTCACCGGAAGTGCAGATATCATTATCTGATGGAGTATAAATAATTATCGGATGTCAATGAAGAGTATCAAGTTTATCTAAACCGGCAAATAAACCAATTTGTAAAGAACGGGTTTAATGCAGTTAAGAGCATTGCATGGCGACACAGTTGGAAAACACTGTAACCCGCCGTTATTTTGCTGGCAAGAAAAGAAGATTTCTCGATGAACTCACGAAATGGGGCATAAAAGTCTTCATTAGTTTGAGTGGGAAATTTGTCAATTACAGGAAGTAAAAAAAGTTAAACATATTGAATATAAAGTTTGAAAGACATTTAATATATAGAGACACATAAATGTATCTGATAAATATTTTAACAAAAGAAATGATAAATATTTTAACAAAAGAAATGATATTACTGTGATGAAATACGGTTGTATTACCATGCTATCCGGAATCGCTGTCCGCTCTATTTTGTCTGTTAGTCTCGCCGTCAAGTAGACGCTTGTAATGTTAAGCTATATGTAAGTTAAGCGTTCTAGGGCCTAGGATTATTGTAAATAGAGGGCGCTAATGTCGTTGCCCGGCAGTATATAAAGCCGCGGTTTCAACGAGAGTTTTTGTTATTGTTGGACGAGCTGTTGAAGCGAGAACACCTTCTAGTCTGTACAAGGTAAATATAGATGTGTCTGAACAAGGCTTGCCTATATACGTCGGTTGATAATAACTTACGGTAGAGTTGAGATCGGAGATTGACGTGCCTGAATAAGGCTTTCCTCCTCCGCGTTAAATACTCTGGAGAGTAAGTTGTAAACTGAGCCTTGGGATTGCTCCTTGAATGATTGCGTTTACGTGAATCATTGAGAGTACTAGTGATTACTCTGTGAGTACTCGGTAATATGTAAGGATTGTGTGTGCATCATTGCTGGAGTGATTGCTCTGAGAGTACTCGGTAAACGTAAGTGCTCAGTAGCAGTGAGTACTGTGAGTACACAGTGTTTTTGAGTACTCGGTAGCTCGGTAGTGTTAGGCCTTAGGGAAAGCTTCTTATAGATAATATTACATTGATTTTATCGTAGTCTGGTTATATATGTGCGAGTAGGGATTATCGAATCACCCGAGGTAGGGGAGACTACTCGCATAGGCTTAACGATCACTCAGTATTTGTTGATAATCATTTAATTGTTATACTGTTCTGTATGATTTAGGCTGTTTGTATATTTTGAAGTTAAGTTATCATGATCACTCAGAGGCACTGAGTAATCAGTAGGATTGATATTGATAATCATAATATTTAGGGATAGATAGAATCACAGTTAGGTCAGCTGTGTATTATTTGTATATATTTGCACTGAGTAATTTAATAGGAACAGTACATAATGTAGACACTGTATAGATCATCAGTTAATTGTGACTGGTACGGACCCGGTAAACGTCACCTTACCAATAAATGGAAAACAGTAAGATGTATGTTAAATGAATAGTATTGAGAAGTACTTACGAACATGCCGGTTGTACTTCTTGCTGTTTGATCTGAACTCCCTTCATCGGCGTCAGTTTGATTATTAAACTGAAGAGAATAGGATCATATCTGAATTCACTTTTAAAATGAAATTACATTTAATTGATACAGATACATGTATGTAAACATGAGCTATAAAGTGAGAAAAGTTATGTTAAAAAGAACATTAATTATCGGATGTCCAAGGAGAGTATCAAGGGTTATCTAAACTGGCAAATACACCAATGTGAAAAGAACGGTTTCAATGCGGTTGTGAGCATTAGACATAGTTAGAAAATATTGTAACCACAGTTATTTTGTTGGCAAGGGAAGAGGATTTCCAAACGAAATGACGATGTGAGGCATAAAAGTCTTCCTACATTTATGCAATTGTTTAATACTTCTAACAAAAGAGAAGTACTTACGGACGTGTCGGTGGTTGTACTTACGGATTGATTGGCGGCCTTTTGCTTTTTACACTGAGGACAAGAAGATCATATCTGAATTTACTTAAAGTGACAATTCAGCAAAATTATTTTCACAGAAAACCACAAAGCAAAATACTTCATACAACTATTGTTTACGTTATTGAATACTATTAAAGGACAAACAAATAAAGTATTTACTTGGAATTATATATCACAAATATCATAATTCCATTTCATAATGTGCTGTGATATTGCATTTAGAATGTCATACAAAACATAAGATTTCCATTGCGTTTAAAACAAGATTTCATATGACAGTATCGGTGATATGAAGTGCTTTCGAAAGAATTAGTAACGGTACATATATTGCGTTAATTTATATAAACCGTACAATAACCTTTTAATGATATCATCAAAAAATAAATGCATATGTTGCACTCTTCTATCAGAATCATATTAATAATTTTATAATCAATCTATTTATGATTATTTCACTGTCAATCAAATACTATGATGTACTAGTACGTGTATCTTCCAGACGCATGGAGAAAATTAAAAAGTACATTTTACTATATAACTGACCTAAAAGGAAAGAAAAAGAAATATGCCAATGCTCTAGATAAAATAAAAATTGCACGATTCACTTATTATCATTATGTTGAATGTTATTTTGAGAGAAAAAACCCAACAAGCATTAGACTCTGTTCACGTGCCATATACACTGATATTGTCATTATTTGCATAGATGTATTTTACCTTATACAGTTTGAAGAGTCCAACACCTATAATTACAAGGAAACCAATGCCACCTAGCGTACCACCAACGATTTCGCGTACATACATGTAGGAATCCGGTGTGGTAATAGGACTTTCTCTGTCACAGTGGGTTTTAGGATCTTCTTGCGGGCAGTTAATTGTAAGTTTTCCAGAAGCTGCCAAAAGTGTATGTCAATTTTCAACTTTAATATGTAATTCAACCTACCAAAGTAGGCGATAATAACATTAGCATTAACTGTATATGGTACCATATTACAAGATACGTAATGCAGCATACATTGGAAATTAAATAACAATAATTAACTTACATAATATATACTAATAATAATATTGCTGTTAGAGGTATCTTCATAATTCCAACTGTTACGAAATCAGAAATAATTTTTTGAGGTCCAGCAAAACTAATATATTGTAATTTACTTACTTTTGGAGAAAATCAACCTTTTATGTCTCTGTTCCCCCGATGCAAATATTTACTTGGAATATCTTTATCACTACGGTGTTGATTCCGGTTGAAAACAAGCGTTCTGACGCCCTTCGAATGTGCGAATTTAAGCTCAACAAAAGGAGCGGAACAATATCAATCAAGGTATTTTCAGCACTAATATCGAGACTAGTCAGACATAGAACTAGATACCAGATAATAAGAATTTCCTGTAACAGTTGCTATAGGAAAATATTACGATGTGAGTAAACAAATGTTGAATTTCTTTATTTTGATCACCATTTCTAAATGTGATGATTTGATCCCGAACAATCCAATGAGCCCGGGTGATTCGATGTTGCAAGCTGGCGTTTTGTGGTATTATGGTGGCAATTTGCACTCATGTACAACAGAACATAGTTTAAAATAATGATGTAAGTTTATCTTGAAACATTATATCATTTAAGCGTCACTTTGACAAAAGAAAAAGAAACAGTACTGAGTCGCGACCAGTTATAGTGATTTTTTCGTGTTTTTTTATTTATTGAAAAAGTAGAAGGCTTAAAATCCATATGAACTATCTTTAGTCCAAGAAGTTGCAAAAATAGCATTCATATTTTATTTTTGAGTTGAATCATACGAAATATTGGCATTTGTGAAAATGCATGCATTAAATAGGACCTGTTCCCGACAAAATAAAATATAAAATATCTAAATAATAAAACAAATATTTGATGTGAAAATGTTCATGCAAAAGAGAGAAAACATGTCTTTTTTGCCACCACTCAATCGTAAGATTATGGTCGTAAGATTATGACGTTCATCATTTCACGATTTATTTCTGGCAAAATAACGAATGATTTTAACATGTCTTGATGAATGTTTGACATTTTGAATACATAATTAAGCTGTTAATCATTTTCGGCGGTGATTGATTCTGTAAACATTGAAATAGCAAACAAAATCAACATATTGGTCTACATCTTGTCGTCTGATCAAAAGCACTTAGGTGACCCCGACCAGCGTTATTTTGTATGTAGTTACTTGAATTGAACTTTCGGTTTTTGAACGCTGTTTTCTGACATCATAGGAAGCAGAAGATATGCGAATCAGTACTATTTATCTTAGAATAAAGCCGATATATTGCTTCCCCCCTGACTAATGTCATTCTTGTGAGTTATGATTTACTGAAATTCGCCAATTTTAATCTAAATATTCTTAAATTTCTTCTAAAACTTAAAATATTGTTGATAATTTTGGTATGCTATCTTTCTACATACATAAAAAATATAAAAAAATACTTTTTTTATATAGTGCCATTCAAAATCACGATAATGGGTACATCACGATAATAACGAGAAAAGGCAACAGTGTTTTCTTTTCAGCAGAATGCATGCAGGTTTCCAGTTAAATTACTACATACCGTTGAACGCAAGCCAGAATAATCCTTGGTTGTTAGTGAAACTGCTGTAGCGGATCTCCATATAGTTATCTTTACTGGTTGTCAGAGTACGAAATCGGTAACCCGATGAGACGTCATTATCAGCACAGCTAATAGTTTATAGGGTACCAGAAGTGTCACTTAACACCATAGTCTGGTTACATGTCACATTATCTTGCTCAAAATATATATGCATTCCGTATATGTTGATAAACTCGAAGCAGTCGGTTTCTAGAGAGCACGTCATAGCTGTGACTGACGTCTTTGAAGGATACTCACTGCCTTGAAGATAAATTAAGGAACCGGTGACATCATTGGTCTCATTTACCAATGGAAAACGACCGATATTTGAATCTAGAAATATAAAAAAATTACATGATTTATAGTATTTTCAGATCATGATACAATGTATATAACTATATTATAATTGTGTGAAGTGAAGTCGCTGCTATTGTAACCATAAACACGACAAATGATCAAACGTGAGTCATTAGAACGCTTACCACAATTCAACGATTTGTCACAGGTGTCAATAGTGAGAGATTTCTTGGCAACCCCAAGGGTATGACAGATTGCGCGCGCTAACCTTTTGAACCTAAAAACAATTACGTGACGTCATGACTTCATGTTGAGGGAATTTACTGAATGTCCAACACATTCTCGGGTTGAACATTCATGAATTACCCTCGACTTGTGATTTCGTTGTCACATCGTCTAAGTAGGGAACTATTCTATTTATCATTATAAATGCTTCATGAATTATCTACCAAATGCACATGTGCAAGTAAATTTAAACGCATGAGATTAGTGTGCATGGGATTTCAAATTGTGTCGTTTCATGCACATCTGATATAAGGAAACGTTTGGTTTTCCTTTTTTTCTTACATTTACGTCCTATTATCAGCCAGGGTCATCTAAGGACGGCCTCCGATATATTTGTATATATGCGGTGTATTGCGTGTATGAAGTGCGTGATGCATGTCAATTATGGGAGACTGCGGGATATTCGTGTTGTGTCTTCTTGCTTAATGGAATGTTGTCCTTTAATATAGTGCTATATCACTGAAGCATGTCGTCGAAGACACCAAGCAACACATCCCATCCGGTAACATTATACTGACAACAGGCGAACCAGTCGTCCCGCTTCCGGTATGCTGAGCGCTAAGGAAGAGCAGAAACAACCACTTTTATAGACTTTGGTGAGTCTCGGCCAATGGACAGAATCCAGTGCCTACATCACAGGTGCGGGTGCTCAACAGAAGGCCAAATTTGAGGCGGTGTCAAGGTAAACGTTAGGAGGAATAGAGAACAATTACTCAAATAATAGATATCAATTGAGAGAAAACTAGAAAATTTAATTCACCTCTTTGCAGAACTGAAAATTATTTTAACAGTTGTTTCCCATTTACATTTACTTATTAATGCATCAAATACGTATGAAATTTATTCCTAAACTTATATATCTATAGGAGTATAATACATGATATACTAATAATATTCTTTTTTGATACTTACCATTAATAATTAATATGCTTAATCAACTGAATTCATGTATATACTTTCATTTGTATAATCTCTGGCTAGGGCTATGAAAAGGTTTATATAGGCCTACCTGTTACCCAATCCTATTGATTTATCAAATAAAATTTGTTGAAATGAAATAAAGAAGAGAACAGATTAGATCCTGAATTTAGTCGCCTTTTAAACATGCAATAGAGAGTCCAATATGTTGAAGTGTGTGATTATATATGTACGTATGTATGCTTTGGGAGACTGTGGTATATTCGTGCTGTGTCTGCTTGTAATATTCGAGCCCTTGCCTTTTTATAGTTTTATCTCACTGAAGCATGCCGTCAAAGACACCGATCAAGCACATCCACCAGGTCACAGACACATGATGCAGACAACAGATAAACTAGTCTTCACACTTCCTTTACATGTAAATACCGATCATTGTGCAGAGCAGAAACTACCACTTTTACAGACTGTGATGTGTCACGGCCAGGTGACAGAACACAGAGCCTTATTCACATAGATGAAAAGTCTTTCTACTAAAGGCTAAGAGTGAGGCGGTGTCTAGGGAGGCATAAACTAAGATAGATGAAATAATTTAGTTGCCTTTTACGTTTACATGTTATAGAGGCAGCAGGTACAATTCTAACGCTCTACCTGCAGGGCGATGAACTCACCGGGGATACAGTAATAGTCCAGATACAAGTAATGTGTTTGTGTTGGATAGATCGAGGAGTTACACGTTGTGATTTTGAGCACATCCATCCGAAATGCTGGTCGCTTTCTACACATCGTCCTGCCAACACACGTATCTAAGTAGTTAGAGGCTCCATCAGGAATATATGTATTCACTGGCGCCTGACAATCAAGATCCGAGTCTGGTACACAACATCCCTGCACTAATGAATCTGGCGCATCCCATTCCATTTCCGCAGGACATCCACTGCTGCTTGGTTTAGCCCCTGCTATAAGCCGTATCGGGTATATGTTTTCTGCGTCGGAACAGTTCGCGTCGATAAAGGATTGGTGTCCATTTCCATAACAAGCCGTATGTCGTATTTCTCTCTCATTCAGTGATTGAAATGACGCTGCAAACGAAGAAACAATTAGTAAAAACTACTCCTATATCCGGCATTAGTTTCTAGCTCGCATAAACGCCAGAACTCGAATCAAGTCAAATGTTATTTCATATTGTAAACCTAAAATTACGATATGGCTTACATGATATCATCTTACTAATTAATTATTAAACAATCTCATATAGAGCATTACTAGTGATCTCTATAGATTATATAAAATGCTAAAAAATGAAGAAAAGAGCGGGAAGGTCGTGAATTAAGAGGCAATTAAACGAGAATTCTTACAAAAAAATGATTACACTATATTTGTGAATATAACTTGTGTAATACAAAACAAACAAAGCTAAATATGTAAATTGTTTAAGGTTGTTTCGCTTTGATTTCGAAAATTGTTAATATCACTCGAACACGACGTATTATTACAGATCCTCCCGGGTAAGTTACTACAATTAATGATAACAACGAAATCGAAGCGTAACAATCCCCTACGCCATACTTTGTAACTAACAATAATTTAAAATATCATATTTGCATTCAGGAAGTACCTATCAATACCTATATCTAGTTTGACAATTGATAAGATACGATTGTAAGGGTGATCATTTAACATATGCAGTAATCCGATAAACATCCATTGTTAAGCTTTACAACATAGTAAGACATTATGTTAACACTACAGGAGGTATGTGGCGTGTCTCGCATTGAGTGTTCACGTTGTTTAAAAATTAATAATGCCTTTTAATGTTGATGTAATGCATATTTCGAAATATATGTTGAATTTATCGATTAAATGTAATCATTGATACTAACCATGAATTAATTTCATTAGTGAAATTCTCAATCTAAATCTCGAGTAAAAGTTAACATAAAATATTTAGATAGTAATCACATATTATATATATGTAAATAGAACATAATTATGCAAATAAACTATTTGGATAAGACGGTCGAGGGCCGCTATTATGCACGTAATGTTAGTTTAAAGGTAAATGATTTGCATTGTAATTTTGTCCCCAGCTGTTCGTGAGTGGTGCATTAATTTTGAAGACATAGTGGCATTATGTATGTTTTTAATTTTTTATTGAAGAACACATTTTAGATTTCGTGTTAATTTACATATTCTGTCATTGCATATTGCAGATTTACGGGTTAAGTATTCTTTTTTGGCGAAACTCGCGTCGTTTTCTATAAAAAGTGTGACGTTACCCTGAGAAATACGTGACGTCACAATTAATACCAACCCGCAAAGTCATATAACTCTGTAACTCTTTCATATGTGGATATGAAGGATAGGGATATTCTACCCGAGGGTCACAAAATGTAGTAAAACCCGAGGCTTGCCAAGGGTTTTGCAACATTTTGTGATCCCGAGGGTAGAATATCCCTATCCTTCATATCCACTTATGAAAGAGTATTTTTCTTTCATACCACGACGTTTTACTGCAATTTTACAACTATAATATCCCGCCATTTTGAAATAAATTCGAAGAAATCCACGACTGGAAGTCAATTTCCATACATGAAAAATTACGTGATATTTTCAACACAAATTCCGTTGCTTGCATCTTTTATAGTAAAACCAGTCAATTTTGTGAAAAAAATGTTAAAATTTTACCGAGGAAATAGAGATTTTGTTGACGCCGTGACGTCACGAGGCTTTATTGCATGGGTAGCCATGCAATACAGCCTCAGGCGACATGAGTGTATTGCCCTAGACCAGCCAGTATTACAATTAATACCAACCCGCAAAGTCATATAACTCTGTAACATGCAAATAGGGAATTCGATAGCCAAGGCTCCGTCTAAACACTCAAGCACTGTACCGTAATTAGATGTCTTGATAGTCAATTGTGAAATTGACAAAAAGTAGTATCTTGTTTATTAATAAATAAGCTTTATCAACTATAATGAAAGAAAGAGAAAGTCCTCAGTTTTAATTTCATTATTGTGAATATGCTTGAACTCCATCGATTGAATTTGTATCGTACTTAGAGGTCTATTGACATATATTAACGTGTATAACCTATGTATACAATGTCCATCAGAACGAAGAATGTCATATGCCAATGAAGTAAATGTAAGCGAGATTTGGTTTCGAGAGATATCAGATGCCGCGATGACATGTTGTGAAGGTTAACGTTATACGATAAACTGTCTCTAGAAACATATATTATGTTTATTTCATCTTTACTTACCTAAAGTGAAAGTATAGTTTTTGACCTGCGAAAATTTGCAACAAAACTGCATTTCAACTTACGGAAATTTACACCAATCCGTTTGAAACAGTTAAATGAAGATGCATGTACACAAAAATCAGAAACGACATAAGGAATTCCAATACATACCATTCACGACAAGGAATATGTTGATGATTCCAGAATACACAACGATTCTCTTGGTAAGATACATGAGAGTATTCATTATTTTTACTAGTATTTTTAACGTTATTCCCATAAAGGAACGATACTTAACATGTTGTGTCTTATATGTTAATGTGAGCAGTGTCATGTTACATCTAGCTATAGGCATTATTGTTTAATGGGCATACTCCGAATGCGCTATTTAAAACAATAAGATATCAATTTATGCGTCCGTGTTCACGGATTGAGTTACACATATCGGCAACCGACTCGCATTTCTCCGTATAAACCATGTTAACAAATTACAAGAATTAATACGTGCATGTGTATATTTTCGAGTTAAATATATGAGTCTTTGACATAGTCTGACATTTTCAAATAGACCACTTATTCCCGTGTCGCAAGTTCGAGGACCCCATAAGACAACTACCCGATACTAGACACAGGTCTTCGACATAGCAAAGAACAGTCTCTTTCATTATACCTGTATTGTACATTTTACATGTATATTGTTTTATGGGTTCTATCTGCAACAGTGTATTCTCTATAGCATAATTATGAATATTTGCTTAATCTTTTTGAAATAACTTAAATATGTACTTTCAATAAAAATACAAACAATTGCTTTCATGTTCTGGAAATGGTTTATTGTAATTCGGATAATACTTTCAAGAGGCAAAGACAGTAAACAGCAGACTCTCTTGTTGCATTATGCTATATTACAGCTGAGCTGTTAATTAAAGCTCCGATGCCAGGTAATCAGAATACAAAACACTTAGTTACAAATTGAGGCGTTGTTGAGGTAGACGCTTAATGAGAGAATTAATAGGAAATGCATACTCAAAATTGAATGACCTTCAATCCATTTGTACATACCTCACAGTATGTTATATAGAGTTTCAACCGGTATTATAGACCTTAACATGAAATCACATAGGATAAGGCATACAAACAGAAGCGCTTAATTTTATTGCATCTACATCATGATATTTTCACCAGGATTCGAATACAACTCGTAAATATCTTAACATCTCTGTTTTGTAATACGTTTTTCAATATCGAATGTATTTGTAAGAATATTATTTGGCAAATACTAAATATTTGAATAGGAAAGCGTTGTTTAAATAATTAACGTCCTATTAAAAGCCATGGACGTGTTAGGACGTCCTCCCATGTATGCAGTGTGCATGCAGTGTGCGTTGCATATTTTGGGAGACGGCATATTCGTGCTTTGTCCTCTTGTATAGTGGAACTGTTTCCCATTTTATAAGTTTATATCAGTGAAGCATGCTGCCGAAGGCACCAAGTAACACACCTCACCCGGTTACATTATACTGACCTTTACAGGCGATGGTGTGTCTCGGCTAAGGGACAGAACCTAGAGCCTACCTCATATTGGCGAGCGCTCAACTGAAGGCCAAAAGTGGGGTGGTATTAAGGGATACGTTAGGAAGAAGAAAGTCAGTTCGAAAGGAGAGAAAAAATAATATTCTAAATTTAGTCGCCTCTTCCGATCATGCAATAGGGGCAGCAGGTACACTTCTAATGCCCTACCTGCAAGCCAATAAGTTTAAAGATGATTTTAATACGAGTAAAATCCATCATTGTGTTACAGTTTAAGCAGTATAAGTGAAATAAATATAATAACATAAGTAGCAATTTATAGATATATTAAATCAACACATTGCAAATCAACTCATATTTGAAAATCACATTAAATTAATCACAGGAATATCTTGCATAAATAAAAACATTTCTCATCAGTTGTCTTACGGCTGTTCCGCAAAATGAATGCCTCCCATTTGAAAACACTATTTCATTGCAAACCAAAATTAATAAATAAAATAATTTAAAAATACATTATCACGTAGTTCTTTTCCTTCACAAAACGTGCCAGTGTCTCAATAAATAAGCTGTATTCCGGCGATGGCTACGGAAATTGGCGGGTTTTGAGCTATTGGCTTTCTGACTCGATCCAAAAATACAGTTTATATTTTAATACGTTGACCATGAATACGTTATATACAGTATCAAACATTCATTAAAACACGCTTATTTAAACTTACAGAATCCAATAATGTTGCAATTTTGTCTTTTGAACAAACTTCGCCTCGAAATTACAATATAATTACATCTATGTAGGGTAGTCGAATCGGCGCAGGTGCTGAAATTCTAAAACATAATTGCTTACGTCGGTGTCAATACAACAAAATTATATGTGGAAGGCCTATCCCGGCAAATGCAATGCTGGTTGCAGGGTAAATATAATTGTTCAACAATGTTTCGGTTCTATTTAGCTGATTGCAGTGTTACACTACCGTCCTCGAGTCTGTCCCTGTCCACACCACTAGATCTCGGTCCTTTCATTTTCTTTTTTGTTTTCTTTTTATTGACCATCCTCATTTGTTTGGGACTCTTGATACGTTGATTGTGCATTGTCACCATCACTTAAAGATTCAAATTGATTGATTTGTTGTCCATGTCTCTGTGGCTCACTGTTTTCTGGTTCTATGGATCTTTCAGAACTCCTGCTTTTCTTTTTTCTTTTCTTTTTCTTTTTTTCGTTTAGCTCTTCGTTCGCAGTTGCTTGGGGGTTTACTGGATATGTGATTGGATGATAATCATTATCGATTTCATATCTAGTAACGTTTGCTGCAGCAGTAGAATTTTCAGGTTCTATCTGATTGCTAGGATGTTTCGTTTTCTTCTTCTTTTTCTTCTTCTTTAAACTTTCATTGTGATTCTCCGGCATTTGGTAATCTGATATATTTGGTTGTGGTTCACCGCCGTGTTTCTCATTTTCATCAATTGCATCTTCGTTATGTTTCCTTTGTTTCTTATTCTTCTTCTTCTTTTTGCCTTTGGTTTGATCTTCGTTTTCGTTATGGTATGCTAATGGCGGCGATATATGTCCATTTTCTATTGGATTCGGTGCATTTGGTTGTTGTTCAGTGTCTTGTGTTACATATTGAATAGTATCTTCTTCACGAGGTATCTTTTTCTTTTTGCTCCTTTTCTTTTTCTTTGGTTTGGTGTAAACTCCGTTTTCATTTACTAATGTAGATGGAACCGGTTTGCCCTCAAACATATCATTTTCCGTTTTCACTTCTAGTTCATCTGTTTTTGCTGTCGGAGTCTGGACAAAAGAAAATTAAAGTAAATATCATATGAGTGAAATATCCATAATACAAATTTAATCTTAAATGCCGAACCCAGTCCCTTGCTCGTAGACTAATGCTACTTTTGTCTAGAACAGCTCAAATCGCTCTGACAGAAATGTTTTTACCTTATTAGGTGAATTGTCTTGCCTAAAAAATCATTATATCACCTCCACAGTGGTTATGTAGTTCATTTGTTTAACGTGCGTGACTTTGGCTCGGATATTGGTACAGCGTACATATTGTACCTGCTCAATCGTATTGATCAACGATTTGTAATTACAACAGTATCAATTAAAATACTAAACAATGACGTGGAATTTGTCAATATCTTATATTATATGTTTCATAAGAAATGTAGAACAATACATTTATGCCATATTTTGCTTCTTGGTTATGTAAAAGAATTAGCGTGAGTGAATTGTCCCTTTAAAGATTCAAACTCTACACAAGTAATATAGATTTAAGTTTGTAGGAAATCACGGAATAAGCGGCTAATCGGTACATTTTGGCTTAAAAAACAACTGTGTGCATCATAACATTTAGGTAATCTATAGGTAAATGCTAAAACAGGACAAGGTCGCTTAATATTAATTACGAACACGACGATGTAGTGGCAAATTCGCAACACCGAAATGATGATTTTTGTGAATGTACTTGTTGGTAGTTGTTAGGTTTTTGCAATTTTAGAAGGAAGCCATTCAGGAATCAAATTCATTACGTCTTTTAACGTGCAAAAACACACTGAGTGTATATCGATCATGACTAAATTAGTTGTTTATTTGATATGGTAACGGAACAGATAATATCATTTGTAAGAGAGGAGTTGTGAACGCTTTTTTTGTGAACACATAAATAGGAATTTTGTCAATAATTCAAATCAAAATCATAACATATCTATTATCACACATTAACATAAATGTCTCTTCTTCTAAATGTTCGTCTACTGTAAATTTTCGCGAGTAACTGTTACGCGATGGTTTTATGTTCGCGGATCACGCTTCTATCCCTTAAAAATGCCATACCATAACGTTTGAACAATCCGTCATGCCATACCCAATAATGGTGATGAATTATGTACTGATGCTTTTAGATATTGTGGATCTAGATCATTTAATATTATTTTATGCCAACTTAGAAACCAAGCATGTCAATTAAATTCAGATTTATATAGAGATCATCTTATTGATAATGCATCTTGTATCTGTGGCAGCTCTGTTGAGGATATTTCTCATTTTCTAT
This sequence comes from Argopecten irradians, assembly GCF_041381155.1. Lineage (NCBI taxonomy): Eukaryota > Metazoa > Mollusca > Bivalvia > Pectinida > Pectinidae > Argopecten > Argopecten irradians. The sequence goes on along the minus strand of NC_091137.1, from coordinate 25,975,741 downwards.
TTTGTCCAAGATTTATAACTGAAAGATAACTCTTAATTGATTCTCTGTCTCAAATGCAAGCAGATTTCCAACTAAATCTTAAGTTTGATCTCAACATTCATCTACATCTGATAAATAATATTAACTTGCTAACAAGGGGAAGTAATCACCTCAGTCATGAGCTAAATTCTGCAATGTGTGCATACATTCAGAAATACATTGAATCAACAGGAAGACTTTAAAGCAGTTATTAATTTTAATTTTGTAGTAATTTAATATTTTGATAATTAAACTGCACTTAAACTGCATTGACACTATATTTACTTCTACTTTACCCTTTAATGTATCATTACCCCTTACTGTATTATATATTTTGATGAGACTTGGCTCTAAGACAGATGAAAACGTGAATGTGAAAAACTGATTAATCCTTTTTCCTTTATGAATTGAATGTATAATGAATATACATGCATATATATATATATTGTTTACTCCCTCAATGTTGCTCATACTCCGTATATTTGTGACTAGGTAGGCACTTAGTGGTAAAACACTATTGACATTTTAGTGCTGCCCAGTTACAATGAATGTCCGGAGTGAGAGTGACATTGAGAGATTAAGATTAAGTTTTGAGTTTTAAGTTAAAAGCTATAATCATAATCAAAATCCAGTTAAGCTAAAATCAGAATCTTTTGATTAAGCAAATACTAATAAAATAATACAGCTATTAATTGAAGTTTAGTATAATAGGAAGATATGCATGTTATTCATCGCTATATATAGGTAATATCTTCTAATTATACATGTAAATAACTATTTATTAGTATTTTCAGTAATACGTATGATTTGTGTTAATCCTAAAAATGATTTAATATTATTTTATAGATCTAGTCCAGTGGAAATATGCTTTAAAAGATGTAATATGTTTCTTAATTGTATATATACACTTTGTAATACATGCATGCAATCATGTGGAGAGGTATATATAGGTTATGCCTACTGCCAGATCCAGAATTAAATCTTTTGATTTAATAAAAATATTGTGAAATGAAAAAAAAATTGAACAAATTCACGATTTTAAAACCTATGTGAATATTAGCAACTTTACATTAAACCTTTGTCGAGACAACAACGCCCAGCTTGATAGTAAGGCTCTATCTTTGCTGTTCGAATGAACAGAAACGATGCTGCCATAAAAACTAAGCTGTATACTGGTTCCTCTACAATGACCAAAACGCCGAACATTAGGAGTGTAGAATTATAATGCCTTTGGAGCAGATTTGGATAATAAACGTTTATCATAAGATATAGATGGCATCTAAACAAAAGGCTACATCCTTACTTTCTCGTCTGCATCAGGTTTTGCTGGTGCAGGACCATCAACCGAATTGGCACCGGCCCCATTTTCGTCAATACCCAACCTGCCTCCCTGCATTTAAAAGTAATAGTGTTAAGAAACCAACATGAAATGGGGTTAATATTAGTTTTATCATAAGCAAAGTGTGCGTATTTTCATATTCCATGGGATTTATTATAAGCGCATTTTAAAGATGTGACATAAATAAGCCATACATGTCATTTTGCTTTCAAATCTTTCAATTTCATTCGTGGGTATTTAAACTCACAGTAATTAATATAGAGCTAATTTAGCTAATTGAAATCTCTAGCAATTGAAAACAACTTTAAAGTACACTAGGAGATCATATCGTAATGTTATCTGCTTCCTCTAACCGCTTTTAATAGGACACCAAATACACTGAAGGTGGAATTCCAAGGTCTGGCAAAAGAATTTGTTCACAAGAAGTGTTAGAATTAATATATACATATACTTGTAAATTATCAATTCTTATTGATATAGTTCTAGTATCTAATCTTATCTTACGCCTTTACCTCTAGTCTCACATCAACTCTAGAAATAACTGGAAGATCTTTTAACCGAACAGTGTTACTGTCATTCTCTGGCTGGTCTTCATTTACATATTCAGTTATACTGGTGTTCTAAGAAAGAGAAAAAATACATCAAGAATTCCCAAATGAAGATATGTTTAATTTGTAATTATGTTTATCTGAAAAAAAAAACAAAAGAAAAAACCCACACACACATTTTCGTGCTGACTGCTAGCTTGTGTTTTCTTTTATTGTCATAGTACAAACAGTTTATTTCCCCAGTAAGAAAAAGACGTACATTAAATATCAATAATACATATCTGTGGCCAAACACTAAGTAAGTATATAATTTTCTCTCATACATGTACCTCCACGTGTAATATTGGCTGGTCTAGGGCAATACATTGATATGATCATCTTGGCTATAGCTATATGCCATAATCTATTGAGTGCATATACAGTTTATAATACTATTATGATATATTATTCATATGGGGCAACGTTTAGGAGAAAATGGTACGTAACATTATAAACTTAATATAAAAGTAAAGTAAATGTTAATAGTTCAACTACAGTCAATGGGACACAAACCACAAAAGAATGAATAAGCGATGTGTTGTTGAAATGCAATAGATTATTCTCGTAACGGTATTCAATAGTTTTGGAACAAAATTAAGGTATTGCTTTAATCGTGTCATTGTAAAAAAATAAACCTGACACAAACTACTCAGTCTATTTTGGCAATGTTAAGTCAGAAACTCAAAACTCAAAAAATACGCCGGTTATTTATGATTGAACAGTCGCCAGCCACGTTACAGTTCTGGTATGACGTTACAAGGTCCGTATGGCACAGGTGAAAAACGCTTTCTTATAGAAATGGCGGGCTACATATCTTACAATATCAACGGAATTAGGATACAAAGGATTTCCCTTCTGTCTTCCTGACCACACGCTAATATCATGCGTATATTCAATACTCATCTATATATTTTATCTATAGCGATACAAAAAATCCACATTATTTGATATATTAATTGTTTTATATTAGACACAGTCCGTTAAAGTAAAATGACACGATGTGAGAATGATGTGAATCACTTCTGGTGATTGTGAGGTCATGTTTATTGATTGAACTTTATGACGTCATAAAACATCGAAAGGTGGGAGTAATCATATTCAAACCCCGTCGGTATACTATATTGATAAATACCCGAGATGAATGCTCCTTGCTAATTGACACGTTAGGTATCAAGCTCGATATATGTATTTGCAACAGACAATTGTACAATACCTAATTATAATCTATAGTAGCTCTTATTTATTTGATTTAGCAAGGTTACAGGACACTACAGGACACATATGTGTTTGAAATAGATTAATAGGATTATTGTCCGAAAATGTCAGAAAATAACACTTACGTTATCATTTCTAACTGCCTCTGTTTGGTTAGGGCTATTATCAGATGCCACACAGGATTTCTCGGACTCTTGATTTCTCCGTTTCTTTTTTCGTTGCTGCACAAGTAGAGAGAAATCATGAGTAATCATCAAAATACACACAGAATATAAATAAATGTTGTTTGACGATTGTATTAAGCAAAACGCACATGTTTCTCAAATATACATTATTGTCTAAATGCAATGTTGCATACGTGATTTGCATGGCTATCCAGCAAATCATCAATTACAGAATTACATCATACAGAAATGTGTTCAAACCGTTTGTATCTAACGTTGATATCTTAAATTTCCAATATGTTTTGCATGAATAAGCCATACCTATAGATTTATTCATTTCATAGATCTATTCATTTAATTTAACGAGTCATAAATCCTTCACAATAGTAATACACTTACATGTGGTACGGCAGTATGATTATATTCAATGTAGAATAATAGAGGAATTTAGATTATAAAAGATAAGTAGAGCGCTGTCATCAATATTATTGACTTACCTGTATACAACTGATGATTAACAATACGATGGAATGTACAACGACCGAGCCAGCGAGGACCACTATGATAATGATGATCATATTTGAGGAACCTGCAAAACGGTATAAATAGTTTCAAAATGTAGGAAAGATCTAGTGAAATATGTTCTATTTGTGTACATATACAAATATATTTTTAAAGATTAGTTCCCGCCTTTGCGCTCTTCGCAAATAAATATTGTCTTTTTTATTTTGTTATTTGGCTGGATTATATACGTAATTAGCTATGTTGTAATACAAAACGTATTGAGAATCGAGGTATGAGTTATTAAAATAAACATTTATATCCCGTTTTCAGAGAATCATTTCAAAACCTTAATAAATACAAATAAAATATTTCGATACAAACTTACCGCTTACTTTACAAATGTATTTACACGAAGTTAATAGTTTCTGAACCAGAGAAAACTTAAATTTACCTCACTATTTTACGGTCACAACTATTAAACTCGTACGTATGCAGGAACTCATATATCAATATATCATATACTATTTAGAAGACTGATTTCGAGAGTTCGACTTTTCCAAAGCTATGGTGTGGTCAAAATTATGTATTGCACTGTGGTTATAAAGCAATTTGTTATTTGCAGGTGAATTCCAGATGCTGAATCTGATAGTTTGGCTTCATGTGATATAACGCAAAAAGATCGTTATAAGGAAATGGATTATAATCCGGGCAGTTTAGGGGTATACATACCTGTGTCAGCAGTAGATGCCCCTTTCTGTACCGGAGAGGCTGGTGTTGTGGGTTGTGTTTCCGGTGTAGTTGTGTTCATCATTTCCGTTGTTGTTGTGTCTGTCGTTGTGGATGCCGTCAGTTCCGTTGTTGTCGTTGTCGTTTCTCTTGTTGTTGTCGTCATTTCCGTTGTTGTAGTTGTTTCTTCTGTTGTTGTAGATGTCGTCGCTTCCGTTGTTGTTGTGGTCGTCGATTCCTCTGTTGTTGAGGTCGTTGTCGTGGTATCAGGCGTAGTGGTTGTGGTTAGACATTGGTTCACTGGATCCTTTCGAGGACAATTTACAGTCAAGTTTCCGGTAACTGTTACGACACAATTCAGATAGATTCACCTTAGAAATTAAGTTGACAAAATAATTAAAATAAAGTTAAACTTTTACAGGTATCTAATACTATCTATCAAGTGTTTCAAACAAATAGCATCTTGGCTAAATGCTTGTTGCGTATCCTTATAATAATATATTCATATTACTGAACAAAAACTTTTTGTGTTGGTTTTCTAGAGAATGAATAAACATCCGGTTTTATAGTGTCCTACTGTGCTTGGTATGTTATAAGGAATTTGAAGGTAAATGATATTTTTCAAATGAAGTAAACGTAGATAATTCAGCGAATGCATGTGTGAAGTTTTAGGTTGGAATATTTAACTAGATTACGTCCCTTGGATTATACCCCTTTGGTTTTTGTATTGGTAAGGTGAGTCTATATGAGATTGTGCTGTGTGGGGTCAGTTTGTAGTCAGTGATACTTATATGAAGTACAGTGTAGTCGCTAATTAACAGTAGGAGGGATAAGAGTTCATGTAGTGTTCTCAGTGTTAATTAGTTGAGTTAAAGTTATCAGTAAGTTTGACTGTTTAGATAAGTGATCTTAGAATTTGTAAGTTAATGTGTCTAAAAGAAGTAAATTTATACATTTTGTATATAATTGTCCTTAGTGTATTAGTACATGATACAGAGTCTGAGGGACTGTAGTGTATAAATAGGTAGGTATGAGATCATTGTTATGGAGTAAGAATGTCCAGTTCCCAGGGTGTCGGGTTCTGATCTGGGCTTAGTTGGTCAAGTTCCCACGGTCTCAACTTTTGGGTTAAAAATAAGTATGAGGTCATTTGGGGAGGGGGTAGTTCGTGGTGGTGGTCACTTCCAGGAAAGGTTCTAAATTGAGTATATGATGTCATTCTAAACTTAGAATTCTGTGGTACATACGTGTATATCTATATAGTAGCTAAATGTAGAAAGTGATGTCATTAGTTTTAAATAGTCTGTATAAAAAGGGCTGTTGGGCCTTATTTGGGGCTTTTGTTTCTGTTAGTTCTGTGGTTCTGTTAATTCTGTAGTTCTTTGTGTGGGCCGTTGTCCTGTTAGAGTTTAGATACTGTACTGAGAGTTGTGGTAGAGATTACCAGTTGTTAGTATTCTGATTTTGGATTGTATTTGAGACTGTGTTGTGTATAGTTTTGTGTTGTGTAAAAACTTGTGACTGCTTAGATAGATACATTGAGGAACTTATACTTCAGTTACCATTCGGTTTATAGAGGAAATTAACTTAGGGATTTAGACTCCTGGATTACATATTTCGGATTTCGATTGGAATATATTATGTGGCAAGTACTGTGAAATAAATCTTTGATTGTGTTTTAATAAAACTTGATTGGATTTTATATTTCCGTGTATAATATGTTGTTTTCTTGATTAGCCGCCTGACAAAGGAATATATATGTACAGCCGACAGAATATGTTCTTGATAGAAAGTTGAGAATAAAAACCTTGAGCATTGGTATCAGAAGTGAGATACCCTAAGATAAAGGAAAGGGGAAAAACCTTACACATGTAATGTGATTTCGCAAGACTACATTGGACCGACTTGCATTAACCACCATATTACTATCATGGAATTGGAGAAACTCATAATCTTTGAGTTTTGAATTCATTATTCCCTACACCTACCCTTGAATGCCAACCAGATCAATCCTTGGTTACTTGCAACACTGGTATAATGAAGTTCTATGTAATTATCGTTACTAGTTGCCAAAGTGCGAATTCCGTAGCCCGAGGTGGCATCATTATTAGCACAACCAATGGTAGTCAGGGTACCGGAAGTGTCGTTCAACACCAAGTCCTGATTACAAGTGACGTTGTCGAGCTGAAAATCCACGTGCAATCCATATATGGAGATGGCTTCGTAGCAGTCGGTTTCCACAGAGCACGTCATTGACGTGACGGACGTCATAAATGGATAATTGCTGCCTTGAAGATGTATAATGGACCCGGCGCCGTCATTTGTCATGTCAACCGAAGGAAAACGACCAATTTTTGAACCTGAAAAAAACCCCGATCTAATCATGTTCTGAATCTGCTGGATGTTTATAAATTTAAAAATATGAATTTGGGTAAAAACAAATAATTAGCAGGTCCCCAAACATCAGATATGACTATTTCCCTTAAGATGTTTAATGTCATTGAAATATAAATCGGTTATTCTTTTGAATCAACTGGTCTTCGCAGCATTATATTTCCCCGACGATATATTTCACACATAAAGTATAACTCACCTGGCACGCAGTAATAGTCCAAGTACATATAATGTGTCTGCCCAGGATACCCTGTTGCATTACATGATGTTATGCTTAGCACGTCTACGCGAGCTGCTTGGCGTGTAAAGCAAGTAATTCTACCAACACAAGTCTCGAAGTAGCTGGAGGCTATAGCAGGGGCGTAGGTAATATATGGAGCTATACAGTCCTGATTCGTGGCTGGGACACAGCACTGCTGGACCACAGTATCTGTTTCATTAGCTTCCGTTTCTAGTGGACAACCGCTTGTACTTGGCTTAGCACCAACCTGTAGCTGAATCGGGTAGATATTCTCCATAGAGGAGCAGTTCGCATTAATCAGTGCGTGATCACCCGTTCCAAAGCATGCCGTGTATCGAACTGTTCTCTCATTTAATGTCTGAAGGGACACTAGAAACAAGTGAATTTGCATCTCAATAAACTGTGGCTGGTGATAAAAGATTTTGAATTGAAATTTACAGCTCCTTGATTGATTTTTAAATTCTCAACAACAATACCATGAATAAACGATTCACCAAATCTATCATCGAACAATGACGTATACAAATGCAGACTTTCATTAACAATATACATATATATGTTCCTTTTCCATTAAAGAGTTTCCATTAATACCTGGTTGGTCGATTATGTGAGTATAATTAAATCTGATTAGTCTTGGCGTCCTATCAAATATCAAAATCAAATGTAGTGCGTAAAATTAGTACCTCCTACCCCTATCACACGATCATAAAAGGTGACTAAATATTGGATTTTATCATATCTCTTCTTCCTAATTGAATTGGTTTTCTTTTTTCCTAACGTCACCCTTGCCACATTGACCCTTGCCAGAGAGTGTACTTAAACTGTTTTTAACTGGATAAATATTGGAAAAACATCGATTTTGTTTATAATTTCAAGGCTAATAACCAGAAGTGATGTTACAATAACAAACTGTTATCATAAAACATGTACAGAATTTAGTCTGTTGTAGAGGATATATTATCTTGTACCAGCAATGTATCATTAAATATCATGAATTATTGAGTTGTGCGTTCCCCCGCATGAGGAATGTTTCCTGGTCGCGACACACACTAGTATTTAAAAGTGGTATATACAGGATAACGTATTAAAATGACCCCAGCTGTCGATAGTACGTTAAGAACTAACGATTAATATACCAAACATCCAACTCTTCTGGTGGTGTATCAGGATTAACAAATATTACAAAATTGTAAGTTATAATAAGTGGACAAATTAAAATACATACCAAACTCTATGAGAAAAATGGTGAGAATTCCAAAATAAACAGGGACAGTGATTACACATGACATCGCTGGGTGATTAAATTCCACATAACCCAAACAAGGAAGTTACATGGTAGTTAAGAAAGCATATTATGACGCAAACCAATCAGGGCCTCAATATACCGATATATTGATTAGCAGTATAGTGGCACGAAGAGTCTATTTAAATAATGTGTGTGTAAATCAGGAAGATTGAATGAAATGCGATTCAAACCTATTGTGCACTAAGTTATTGTGATTAATTCCATTCATAAATGAAGCCTTGGCATTGACATTGTGAAACTAATGCATAAACACCTTATCGAAGTATTTGTGATTATTTTGACAAGATTCCAAATTATTTGATAGAAATTCTACGGGGACGGGTAACAATTGATTCTGTGCTCATCTATTAAAAACCAGATTACTCTGATATTTATATGAATTCAGGTTCGCTTTGTTGTTCAGTCAATTAGTTGTAACAGTTGTAAAACATATATTGTCGAATATAATAAGTGTCTATCCTACCTGTATGTTCTTTGAGAAAGAGCAACTTTCAACTAAGTGATGCAACTTTAAAATATTTAACCCTGAACTTTTTAAACGAATAATATTTTTATCAATTAAATTTTTTTTAAGATCTGTTTTCTTTGTTTCAATTTAACCCCTTGCATACGATCGTCGCAACCACTTTCAAGCAATGATGTAATGTGATCATGTTCTTGGTCTATTTCACTTAAGTTTGTTGTGTGAGTTTGTGTGACTACATACATGGTGAAGTTTTAGTGGTGTTTGGGGTAGTAAGTGCAATTGAATTGGTAAGGTTATTTTTGCAAACACGAAAAAGTTTGTCAGATTAAACGAGTATGACTGATGATTCAGCGCAATGTTATAATGACGTCATGCAGTGGTGACGTCACAATAAAATCATGTTCAATATAGTGTCACATTAATACAGTGGGCACGAATGCGGGCATGTGTGTTGCCGATTGTCAGTATTTGTGTACGCACATTAACCGAACCGCTATTAAAGCTAGACCTGCGTATGCTTGGTTTTACACAAGTGAAGTGTAAATATCTACTGGAAAATATCTATATAATCTAATGTAAATTCTATATGTAGTCTACTTAGAATCCTCTTTGTAGTCTACTGCGAATTATCTGTAGTATGTACTCTACTATACTGAAATTCTCTATGTAGTCTACTGTGAATTCTCTATAGTAGTACTCTACTATACTGAAATTCTCTATGTAGTCTACTGTGAATTCTCTATGTAGTCTACTGTGAATTATCTATGTAGTCTACTGTGAATTATCTACATGTATGTTATCTACAGTGAATTATCAATGTAGTCTTCTGAAAATTCTCTATGTAGTCTACTGTGAATTATCTATGTAGTCTACTGTGAATTCTCTATGTAGTCTACTGTGAATTATCTATGTAGTCTACTGTGATTATCTATGTTATCTACTGTGAATTATCATGTAGTCTTCTAAAAATTATCTATGCACTCTACTGTTATCTAACTAATCTAATGATTTTCTCTATGTTGTGTACTGAGAATTATCTCTATGTAGTCTACTGTTATTTCTCTATGTTGTCTACTGTGATTTCTTTTTGTAGTCTACTGTGATTTCTCTTTGTAGTCTACTGTGTTTCTCTTTGTAGTCTACTGTGATTTCTCTTTGTAGTCTACTGTGATTTCTCTATGTAGTCTACTGTGATTTCTCTTTGTAGTCTACTGTGATTTCTCTATGTAGTCTACTGTGATTTCTCTATGTAGTCTACTGTGATTTCTCTATGTAGTCTACTGTGATTTCTCTATGTAGTCTACTGTGATTTCTCTATGTAGTCTACTGTGATTTCTCTTTGTAGTCTACTGTGATTTCTCTAAGTAGTCTACTGTGATTTCTCTATGTAGTCTACTGTGATTTCTCTATGTAGTCTACTATGATTTCTCTTTGTAGTCTACTGTGATTTCTGTATGTAGTCTACTGTGATTTCTCTATGTAGTCTACTGTGATTTTTTTAAGTAGTCTACTGAGATTTCTGTATGTAGTCTACTGAGATTTCTCTTTCTAATATACTGAGAAATATCTATTTAGTCTACTGAGATTTCTGTATCTAGTCTACTGTGATTTCTCTATGTCGTCTACTGAATATTATCTATGTAGTCTACTGAGATTTCTCTATGTAGTCTACTGAGATTTCTCTATGTGGTCTACTGTGATTTCTCTTTGTAGTCTACAGTGATTTCTCTTTGTAGTCTACAGTGATTTCTGTATGTAGTCTACAGTGATTTCTCTATGTAGTCTACTGTGATTTTTTTAAGTAGTCTACTGAGATTTCTGTATGTAGTCTACTGAGATTTCTCTTTCTAATATACTGATAATTATATATTTAGTCTACTGAGATTTCTCTATGTAGTCTACTGTGATTTCTCTTTGTAGTCTACTGTGATATCTCTATGTAGTCTACTGTGATTTCTCTTTGTAGTCTACTGAGATTTCTGTATGTAGTCTACTGAGATTTCTATATGTAGTCTACTGAGATTTTTCCTTTGTTATATACTGAGAATTATCTATGTAGTCTACTGAGATTTTTCTATGTAGTCTACTGTGATTTCTCTTTGTAGTCTACTGTGATTTCTCTATGTAGTCTACTGTGATTTCTCTTTGTAGTCTACTGAGATTTCTGTATGTAGTCTACTGAGATTTTTCCTTTGTTATATACTGAGAATTATCTATGTAGTCTACTGAGATTTCTCTATGTAGTCTACTGTGATTTCTCTTTGTAGTCTACTGTGATTTCTCTTTGTAGTCTACTGTGATTTCTCTATGTAGTCTACTGTGATTTCTCTATGTAGTCTACTGTGATTTCTTATGTAGTCTACTACTGAGATTTATGTATGTAGTCTACTGAGATTTTCCTTTGTTATATACTGAGAATTATCTATGTAGTCTACTGAGATTTTCTATGTAGTCTACTGTGATTTCTCTTTGTAGTCTACTGTGATTTCTCTATGTAGTCTACTGAGAATTATCTATGTAGTCTACTGTGATTTCTCTATGTAGTCTACTGTGATTTCTCTATGTAGTCTACTGTGATGTATGTATGCAGTCTACTGAATATTATCTTTGTAGTCTACTGAGATTTTTCTTTGTAATATACTGAGAATTATCTATGTAGTCTACTGTGATTTCTCTATGTAGTCTACTGTGATTTCTCTTTGTAGTCTACTGTGATTTCTCTATGTAGTCTACTGTGATTTCTCTTTGTAGTCTACTGAGATTTCTCTATGTAGTCTACTGAGATTTCTCTATGTAGTCTACTGTGATTTCTCTTTGTAGTCTACTGTGATTTCTCTTTGTAGTCTACTGTGATTTCTCTATGTAGTCTACTGTGATTTCTCTATGTAGCCTACTGTGATTTCTCTATGTAGTCTACTGTGATGTATGTATGCAGTCTACTGAATATTATCTTTGTAGTCTACTGAGATTTTTCTTTGTAATATACTGAGAATTATCTATGTAGTCTACTGTGATTTCTATATGTAGTCTACTGTGATTTCTCTTTGTAGTCTACTGTGATATCTCTATGTAGTCTACTGTGATTTCTCTATGTAGTCTACTGTGATTTCTCTATGTAGTCTACTGTGATTTCTCTATGTAGTCTACTGTGATTTCTCTATGTAGTCTACTGAGATTTCTCTATGTAGTCTACTGAGATTTCTATATGTAGTCTACTGAGATTTTTCCTTTGTTATATACTGAGAATTATCTATGTAGTCTACTGAGATTTCTCTATGTAGTCTACTGTGATTTCTCTTTGTAGTCTACTGTGATTTCTCTATGTAGTCTACTGTGATTTCTCTATGTAGTCTACTGAGAATTATCTATGTAGTCTACTGTGATTTCTCTTTGTAGTCTACTGTGATTTCTCTATGTCGTCTACTGAATATTCTCTTTGTAGTCTACTGAGATTTCTCTTTGTAGTCTACTGTGATTTCTCTTTGTAGTCTACTGTGATTTCTCTTTGTAGTCTACTGTGATTTCTCTTTGTAGTCTACTGTGATTTCTCTATGTAGTCTACTGTGATTTCTCTATGTAGTCTACTGTGATTTTTTTAAGTAGTCTACTGAGATTTCTGTATGTAGTCTACTGACATTTCTCTTTCTAATATACTGATTATTATATATTTAGTCTACTGAGATTTTTCTATGTAGTCTACTGTAATTTTTCTTTGTAGTCTACTCTGATTTCTCTATGTAGTCTACTGTGATTTCTCTTTGTAGTCTACTGAGATTTCTGTATGTAGTCTACTGAGATTTCTATATGTAGTCTACTGAGATTTTTCCTTTGTTATATACTGAGAATTATCTATGTAGTCTACTGAGATTTCTCTATGTAGTCTACTGTGATTTTTCTCTTTGTAGTCTACTGTGATTTCTCTTTGTAGTCTACTGTGATTTCTCTATGTAGTCTACTGTGATTTCTCTATGTAGCCTACTGTGATTTCTCTATGTAGTCTACTGTGATGTATGTATGCAGTCTACTAAATATTATCTTTGTAGTCTACTGAGATTTTTCTTTGTAATATACTGAGAATTATCTATGTAGTCTACTGTGATTTCTCTATGTAGTCTACTGTGATTTCTCTTTGTAGTCTACTGTGATTTCTCTTTGTAGTCTACTGTGATTTCTCTATGTAGTCTACTGTGATTTCTCTATGTAGTCTACTGTGATTTCTCTATGCAGTCTATTGTGATTTTATTAGGTAGTCTACTGTGATTTCTCTTTGTAGTCTACTGAGATTTCTGTATGTAGTCCACTGAGATTTTTTTTGTTATATACTGAGAATTATCTGTGTAGTATACTGAGATTTTTCTATGTAGTCTACTGTGATTTCTCTTTGTAGTCTACTGTGATTTCTCTATGTAGTCTACTATGATTTCTCTTTGTAGTCTACTGAGATTTCTGTATGTAGTCTACTGAGATTTCTATATGTAGTCTACTGAGATTTTTCCTTTGTTATATACTGAGAATTATCTATGTAGTACTACTGAGATTTCTCTATGTAGTCTACTGTGATTTCTCTATGTAGTCTACTGTGATGTATGTATGCAGTCTACTGAATATTATCTTTGTAGTCTACTGAGATTTTTCTTTGTAATATACTGAGAATTATCTATGTAGTCTACTGTGATTTCTATATGTAGTCTACTGTGATTTCTCTTTGTAGTCTACTGTGATATCTCTATGTAGTCTACTGTGATATCTCTATGTAGTCTACTGTGATATCTCTATGTAGTCTACTGTGATTTCTCTATCTAGTCTACTGTGATTTCTCTATGTAGTCTACTGTGATTTCTCTATGTCGTCTACTGAATATTATCTATGTAGTTTACTGAGATTTCTATATGTAGTCTACTGAGATTTTTCCATTGTTATATACTGAGAATTATCTATGTAGTCTACTGAGATTTCTCTATGTAGTCTACTGTGATTTCTCTATGTATCCTACTGTGATTTCTCTATGTAGTCTACTGTGATGTATGTATGCAGTCTACTGAATATTATCTTTGTAGTCTACTGAGATTTTTCTTTGTAATATACTGAGAATTATCTATGTAGTCTACTGTGATTTCTATATGTAGTCTACTGTGATTTCTCTTTGTAGTCTACTGTGATATCTCTATGTAGTCTACTGTGATTTCTCTATGTAGTCTACTGTGATTTCTCTATGTAGTCTACTGTGATTTCTCTATGTCGTCTACTGAGATTTTTCCTTTGTTATATACTGAGAAGTTCTCTATGTAGTCTACTGTGATTTCTCAATGTCGTCTACTGAGATTTTTCCTTTGTTATATACTGAGAATTATCTATGTAGTCTACTGAGATTTCTCTATGTAGTCTACTGTGATTTCTCTATGTCGTATACTGAATATTATCTATGTAGTCTTCTGTGATATCTCTATGTAGTCTACTGAGAATTATCTATGTAGTCTACTGTGATATCTCTATGTAGTCTACTGTGATTTCTCTATGTAGTCTACTGTGATTTCTCTTTGTAGTCTACTGTGATTTCTCTATGTCGTCTACTGAATATTATCTATGTAGTTTACTGAGATTTCTATATGTAGTCTACTGAGATTTTTCTTTGTAGTCTACTGTGATATCTCTTTGTAGTCTACTGTGATTTCTCTATGTAGTCTACTGTGATTTCTCTATGTAGTCTACTGTGATTTCTCCATGTCGTCTACTGAATATTATCTATGTAGTCTTCTGAAATTTCTATATGTAGTGTACTGAGATTTTTCCATTGTTATATACTGAGAATTATCTATGTAGTCTACTGAGATTTCTCTATGTAGTCTACTGTGATTTCTCTATGTCGTCTACTGAATATTGTCTATGTAGTCTTCTGTGATATCTCTATGTAGTCTAAAGAGAATTATCTATGTAGTCTACTGTGATTTCTCTTTGTAGTCTCCTGCGATTTCTCTATGTCGTCTACTGAATATTATCTTTGTAGTCTACTGAGATTTCTCTTTGTAGTCTACTGTGATATCTCTTTGTAGTCTACTGTGATTTCTCTTTGTAGTCTACTGTGATTTCTCTTTGTAGTCTACTGTGATTTCTGTATGTAGTCTCCAGTGATTTCTCTATGTAGCCTACTGTGATTTTTTTAAGTAGTCTACTGAGATTTCTGTATGTAGTCTACTGACATTTCTCTTTCTAATATACTGATTATTATATATTTAGTCTACTGAGATTTTTCTATGTAGTCTACTGTAATTTTTCTTTGTAGTCTACTCTGATTTCTCTATGTAGTCTACTGTGATTTCTCTTTGTAGTCTACTGAGATTTCTGTATGTAGTCTACTGAGATTTCTATATGTAGTCTACTGAGATTTTTCCTTTGTTATATACTGAGAATTATCTATGTAGTCTACTGTGATTTCTCTATGTAGTCTACTGTGATTTCTCTTTGTAGTCTACTGTGATTTCTCTTTGTAGTCTACTGTGATTTCTCTATGTAGTCTACTGTGATTTCTCTATGTAGTCTACTGTGATTTCTCTATGTAGTCTACTGTGATGTATGTATGCAGTCTACTGAATATTATCTTTGTAGTCTACTGAGATTTTTCTTTGTAATATACTGAGAATTATCTATGTAGTCTACTGTGATTTCTATATGTAGTCTACTGTGATTTCTTCTCTTTTAGTCTACTGTGATATCTCTATGTAGTCTACTGTAATATCTCTATGTAGTCTACTGTGATTTCTCTATCTAGTCTACTGTGATTTCTCTATGTAGTCTACTGTGATTTCTCTTTGTAGTCTACTGAGATTTCTATATGTAGTCTACTGAGATTTTTCCTTTGTTATATACTGAGAATTATCTATGTAGTCTACTGAGATTTTTCTATGTAGTCTACTGTGATTTCTCTTTGTAGTCTACTGTGATTTCTCTATGTAGTCTACTATGATTTCTCTTTGTAGTCTACTGAGATTTCTGTATGTAGTCTACTGATATTTCTATATGTAGTCTACTGAGATTTTTCCTTTGTTATATACTGAGAATTATCTATGTAGTCTACTGAGATTTCTCTATGTAGTCTACTGTGATTTCTCTATGTCGTCTACTGAATATTGTCTATGTAGTCTTCTGTGATATCTCTATGTAGTCTAAAGAGAATTATCTATGTAGTCTACTGTGATTTCTCTTTGTAGTCTCCTGCGATTTCTCTATGTCGTCTACTGAATATTATCTTTGTAGTCTACTGAGATTTCTCTTTGTAGTCTACTGTGATATCTCTTTGTAGTCTACTGTGATTTCTCTTTGTAGTCTACTGTGATTTCTCTTTGTAGTCTACTGTGATTTCTGTATGTAGTCTCCAGTGATTTCTCTATGTAGCCTACTGTGATTTTTTTTAAGTAGTCTACTGAGATTTCTGTATGTAGTCTACTGACATTTCTCTTTCTAATATACTGATTATTATATATTTAGTCTACTGAGATTTTTTCTATGTAGTCTACTGTAATTTTTCTTTGTAGTCTACTCTGATTTCTCTATGTAGTCTACTGTGATTTCTCTTTGTAGTCTACTGAGATTTCTGTATGTAGTCTACTGAGATTTCTATATGTAGTCTACTGAGATTTTTCCTTTGTTATATACTGAGAATTATCTATGTAGTCTACTGAGATTTCTCTATGTAGTCTACTGTGATTTCTCTTTGTAGTCTACTGTGATTTCTCTTTGTAGTCTACTGTGATTTCTCTATGTAGTCTACTGTGATTTCTCTATGTAGTCTACCGTGATTTCTCTATGAAGTCTACTGTGATGTATGTATGCAGTCTACTGAATATTATCTTTGTAGTCTACTGAGAGTTTTCTTTGTAATATACTGAGAATTATCTATGTAGTCTACTGTGATTTCTATATGTAGTCTACTGTGATTTCTCTTTGTAGTCTACTTTGATATCTCTATGTAGTCTACTGTCATATCTCTATGTAGTCTACTGTGATTTCTCTATCTAGTCTATTGTGATTTTATTAGGTAGTCTACTGTGATTTCTCTTTGTAGTCTACTGAGATTTCTGTATGTAGTCCACTGAGATTTTTTTTTGTTATATACTGAGAATTATCTGTGTAGTATACTGAGATTTTTCTATGTAGTCTACTGTGATTTCTCTTTGTAGTCTACTGTGATTTCTCTATGTAGTCTACTGTGATTTCTCTTTGTAGTCTACTAAGATTTCTGTATGTAGTCTACTGAGATTTCTATATGTAGTCTACTGAGATTTTTCCTTTGTTATATACTGAGAATTATCTATGTAGTCTACTGAGATTTCTCTATGTAGTCTACTGTGATTTCTCTATGTAGTCTACTGTGATGTATGTATGCAGTCTACTGAATATTATCTTTGTAGTCTACTGAGATTTTTCTTTGTAATATACTGAGAATTATCTATGTAGTCTACTGTGATTTCTATATGTAGTCTACTGTGATTTCTCTTTGTAGTCTACTGTGATTTCTATATGTAGTCTACTGTGATATCTCTATGTAGTCTACTGTGATATCTCTATGTAGTCTACTGTGATTTCTCTATCTAGTTTACTGTGATTTCTCTATGTAGTCTACTGTGATTTCTCTATGTCGTCTACTGAATATTATCTATGTAGTCTTCTGAAATTTCTATTATCTATGTAGTGTACTGAGATTTTTCCATTGTTTATCTATACTGAGAATTATCTATGTAGTCTACTGAGATTTCTCTATGTAGTCTACTGTGATTTCTCTATGTCGTCTACTGAATATTGTCTATGTAGTCTTCTGTGATATCTCTATGTAGTCTAAAGAGAATTATCTATGTAGTCTACTGTGATTTCTCTTTGTAGTCTCTGCGATTTCTCTATGTCGTCTACTGAATATTATCTTTGTAGTCTACTGAGATTTCTCTTTGTAGTCTACTGTGATATCTCTTTGTAGTCTACTGTGATTTCTCTTTGTAGTCTACTGTGATTTCTCTTTGTAGTCTACTGTGATTTCTGTATGTAGTCTCCAGTGATTTCTCTATGTAGCCTACTGTGATTTTTTTAAGTAGTCTACTGAGATTTCTGTATGTAGTCTACTGTATTTCTCTTTCTATATACTGATGATTATATTTTGTAGTCTACTGAGATTTATCTATGTAGTCTACTGTAATTTTTCTTTGTAGTCTACTGATTTCTCTATGTATCTACTGGATTTCTCTATGTAGTCTACTGAGATTTCTCTTTGTAGTCTACTGATTTTCTACTGTATTTCTCTATGTAGTCTACTGTAGATTTTCTTTGTAGTCTCTCTGATTTCTCTATGTAGTCTACTGTGATTTCTCTTTGTAGTCTACTGAATTTCTGTATGTAGTCTACTGAGATTTCTATATGTAGTCTACTGAGATTTTTCCTTTGTTATATACTGAGAATTATCTATGTAGTCTACTGAGATTTCTCTATGTAGTCTACTGTGATTTTTCTCTTTGTAGTCTACTGTGATTTCTCTTTGTAGTCTACTGTGATTTCTCTATGTAGTCTACTGTGATTTCTCTATGTAGTCTACCGTGATTTCTCTATGAAGTCTACTGTGATGTATGTATGCAGTCTATGTCTACTGAATATTATCTTTGTAGTCTACTGAGAGTTTTCTTTGTAATATACTGAGAATTATCTATGTAGTCTACTGTGATTTCTATATGTAGTCTACTGTGATTTCTCTTTGTAGTCTACTTTGATATCTCTATGTAGTCTACTGTCATATCTCTATGTAGTCTACTGTGATTTCTCTATCTAGTCTATTGTGATTTTATTAGGTAGTCTACTGTGATTTCTCTTTGTAGTCTACTGAGATTTCTGTATGTAGTCCACTGAGATTTTTTTTGTTATATACTGAGAATTATCTGTGTAGTATACTGAGATTTTTCTATGTAGTCTACTGTGATTTCTCTTTGTAGTCTACTGTGATTTCTCTATGTAGTCTACTGTGATTTCTCTTTGTAGTTTACTGTGATTTCTCTATGTAGTCTACTGTGATTTCTCAATGTCGTCTACTGAGATTTTTCCTTTGTTATATACTGAGAATTATCTATGTAGTCTACTGAGATTTCTCTATGTAGTCTACTGAGATTTCTCTATGTAGTCTACTGTGATTTCTCTATGTCGTATACTGAATATTATCTATGTAGTCTTCTGTGATATCTCTATGTAGTCTACTGAGAATTATCTATGTAGTCTACTGTGATATCTCTATGTAGTCTACTGTGATATCTCTATGTAGTCTACTATGATTTCTCTATGTAGTCTACTGTGATATCTCTATGTAGTCTACTGTGATATCTCTATGTAGTCTACTGTGATTTCTCTATCTAGTTTACTGTGATTTCTCTTTGTAGTCTACTGTGATTTCTCTATGTCGTCTACTGAATATTATCTATGTAGTTTACTGAGATTTCTATATGTAGTCTACTGAGATTTTTCCATTGTTATATACTGAGAATTATCTATGTAGTCTACTGAGATTTCTCTATGTAGTCTACTGTGATTTCTCTATGTATCCTACTGTGATTTCTCTATGTAGTCTACTGTGATGTATGTATGCAGTCTACTGAATATTATCTTTGTAGTCTACTGAGATTTTCTTTGTAATATACTGAGAATTATCTATGTAGTCTACTGTGATTTCTATATGTAGTCTACTGTGATATCTCTATGTAGTCTACTGTGATATCTCTATGTAGTCTACTGTGATTTCTCTATCTAGTTTACTGTGATTTCTCTATGTAGTTTTACTGTGATTTCTCTATGTCGTCTACTGAATATTATCTATGTAGTCTTCTGAAATTTCTATATGAAGAAGTCTACTGAGATTTTTCCTTTGTTATATACTGAGAATTATCTATGTAGTCTACTGAGATTTCTCTATGTAGTCTACTGTGATTTCTCTATGTCGTATACTGAATATTATCTATGTAGTCTTCTGTGATATCTCTATGTAGTCTACTGAGAATTATCTATGTAGTATACTGTGATATCTCTATGTAGTCTACTGTGATGATCTAGTCTACTATGATTTCTCTATGTAGTCTACTGTGATTTCTCTTTGTAGTCTACTGTGATTTCTCTATGTCGTCTACTGAATATTATCTATGTAGTTTACTGAGATTTCTATATGTAGTCTACTGAGATTTTTCCTTTGTTATATACTGAGAATTATCTATGTAGTCTACTGAGAATTATCTATGTAGTCTACTGTGATTTCTCTTTGTAGTCTACTGTGATTTCTCTATGTCGTCTACTGAATATTATCTTTGTAGTCTACTGAGATTTCTCTTTGTAGTCTACTGTGATTTCTCTTTGTAGTCTACTGTGATTTCTCTTTGTAGTCTACTGTGATTTCTCTTTGTAGTCTACTGTGTTATCTTTGTAGTCTACTGAATATTATCGTTGTAGTCTACTGAGATTTCCCTATGTAGTCTACTGAGATTTCCCTCTTTGTAGTCTACTGTGATTTCTCTTTGTAGTCTACTGTGATTTCTCTTTGTAGTCTACTGTGATTTCTCTATGTCGTCTACTGAATGCTATCTTTGTAGTCTACTGAGATTTCTCTTTGTAATATACTGAGAATTATCTATCTAGTCTACTGAGAATTATCTATCTAGTCTACTGAGATTTCTCTATGTAGTCTTCTGTGATATCTCTGTGACGTTTACCGGGTCCGTCCAGTCACAATTAACTGATGATCTATAGTGTCTATATTATTTACTGTTCCTATCAAATTATTCAGTGCAAATATATACAAATAATACACAGCTGACCTAGCTGTGATTCTATATATCCCTAAATATTATGATTAACAATATCAATCGTACTGATCACTCAGTGCCTCTGAGTGATCATGATAACATATAAATATACCAACAGCATAAATCATACAGATCAGAATAATTATTAAATGATTAGCAACAAATACTGAGTGATCTATAAGCCTGTGCGAGTATTCTCCCCTACCTCGGGTGATTCGATAATCCCTACTCGCACATATATAACAAGACTACGATTAAATCAATGTAATATCATTTATTAAGAACCTTTCCCTAAGGCCTAACACAACCGAGCTAACAAGTACTCAAAATCACTGTGTACTCACAGTACTCACTGCTACTGAGCACTCACGTTTACCGAGTACTCTCAGAGCAATCACTCCAGCAATGATTCACACACAATCATTACATATTACCGAGTACTCACAGAGTAATCACTAGTACTCTCAATGATTCACGTAAACGCAATCATTCAACGAGCAATCCCAAGGCTCAGTTTACAACTTACTCTCCAGAGTATTTAACGCGGAGGAGGAAAGCCTTATTCAGACATGTCAATCTCCGATCTCAACTCTACTGTAAGTTATTATCAACTGACGTATATAGGCAAGCCTTGTTCAGGCACATCTATATTTACCTTGTACTAACTAGAAGGTGTTCTCGCTTCAACAGCTCGTTCAACAATAAGAAAAACTCTCGTGATGAATGAAGAGTTTTACGTACCGTGACGCTAAATATAACGTTTCGGGGCACGAGAAAAGATAGGAAATGGAGTAGGAAGAGCAGAGTATATAGAGAAAGCATAGAGTGAGGGTCGTCTGCTATACCTATATATCTATTAATTTGGAAGACGACTCCTAGATTCTAAAATGTCCTACCATGGCATCGTCTAGCAGCAACTAGCCCCACTCATCAAGAGCAGAGGGAAAGGAAGGAACCTAATCTATCAATTTTGTATAATAGATTCTATAATTTTGAAGCCCTTCTAATTTATCTATGTGAAAATATCTAAGCTATGACCTGTACCTATACCTAACCTCTGGGCCGGCGTTATCACACCTACTCTTCATCGAAAGACCGCAGAGGGGGTTTTTATCGTGCAAGGCTGGGCATCCTCACACGGGACACCGTCTTTAGTCCCATCCGACGGACTAGGTGTTAGTAGTTAGTGGTTGTCGTGCGTGTGCTTGTGAATTTTTTGGGTGTCCCTACATTTAAACACAAACCAAGACTGACTCCATACAAAAACTGTTCTTCTTGTCAATGTCTCTGCTTTCTGTATTGCCATACCTATCTTTCGACACATAATACTGTACATTATCTGACGTGTTTAAAGTATATGTACGATTAATGCATATTGTATACATAAGTTTTTGTACAGGGAGTAATGAGAATTTTATAGGACGGTTATACTGTTATATTATAAAAGAGGTGTTAGCCGAAAGTGCATATATGTATATTGATTTAAAGAGCACGTTTAAACTAAGAAATACTGTACATGATAAACTTTGTAAAACTGCACTTAAATGCACGTTTATACTAAGGTATATACTGTACATTGATTAATGCACGTTTATACTAGTTTATACATTGTATACTAGATAAAAACACCTTTATACTAGAAATGGGGATTGTATACGTACATTGATTATAATGGGGAAGTTTTATACTAAGGTTATATGATGTACATTTGGATATAATGCATGTGGTTTATACTATGGTTATTGTACACTTGATATAATGCCTGGTGTTACTAGTACGAGCCTGGAAGAACTCCCGATGCCATTTGTTTGATGTTTGTGAATTACTATATATGTTTAGATTAACTTATTACTCTACTTGACGGCTAGACTAACAGTCGTAGCATGGTAATAAAACTATAGTCTGATTTCTCTATGCCGTGTATTGTAGTCTACTGAGATTTCTATATGTAGTCTACTGAGATTTCTCTATGTAGTCTACTGTGATATCTCTATGTAGTCTACTGTGATATCTCTTTGTAGTCTACTGTGATTTCCCTATGTAGTCTACTGTGATTTCTCTTTGTAGTCTACTGTGATTTCTCTATGTCGTGTACTGAATATTATCTTTGTAGTCTACTGAGATTTCTCTTTGTAGTCTACTGAATATTATCTTTGTAGTCTACTGAGATTTCTCTTTGTTGTCTACTGAGAATTATCTGGGTAGTCTACTGAGAATCTACTTCTATTTATCTCACGATTTTTTATGTTTTAAAGCATGTGTTGATTTATTACAAAATATGTATAATACTAACGTTTGCACTCGCTCTATTGCCTTAGTGAAGAAAGGTGTCGAGTATGCTTTTACTGTTTTTTTTAACTTGTGTAAACAGTGCGTTTGCTCAATGACTTGTATTTAATGTTTTAGTCCCAAGTTACATTGTATAATCGATCTAGTCGTTCTAATCAGCATAATAGAATTTGCTCAAGAAAGTTAAATATTATAACTAAGGTAACAATATGTTTACTTGCCTTATTTTTTATCTAAGTTTGATATGGTTTGCATATCTCTTGTACCTTTTAAATCCCAGTGAATACGATCTAATCGCTAGTATTATTAGCTTCCTTTCCTATATGTTTAGTTTTCATGTTCCATAGTATAGTTGTATCTTTTCTGTCAGTAACAACTGTTAGACCCTTTAGTCTGTTGAATTATTACGGATTCATTATATTATTGTTATCACATACCATAAAATACTTCATCAAAATATAATTCTTTTAATTGTTTTTGAATTATGACATGTCACTACATATTTTGGGTATAAGTCTGCACAGATATCATTAAATTGACAGCATTTTTATCCGTATCACAGCTGGGGTAGTTGTGATAAGATTATTCAAATAATGGTTTCTAAGGCAATACAAAATTACATTGGGTATATTACATAGGTTAACAGCATCAATAGTTTAAACATTTATTTGTTTGTTTGAGTTTTACGGCCCATCGACATCAATGAAATATCTGAAGGATTCAGACTACGATGACATGGTCGAAATTCAGCACGCACGTAATGCACGAGCGCTAGGTCTAAGGTGATATGTAATGTCCATTCTGACAGCAAAGGTTTATGTTTATTTGCATATAACCTTTTAAAATTTCCGGTTTACCTCTCAAATATGTTCTACGCGTGCAGGCTGTCTTGCGCCCTGGGACAGAGGCAGATAAATCACTGGAAATGCATATACATGTATCTCTGTCCGGTGGGATAGAATATCGTATCTCCCCTTTCTGATAGAAGTGGGGGTGATCAAAGCCGATGCTTACATTTCCTCAAATTTCTACCCGTACCATGGTCCCAAAAATGGACACACTTAGCGGTATTGTTAGAGAGGTGAATGCATCGATCCGTTACAAACTTAGCCCTCCTTCCACGGGTATCGCGGGTAGGACCAAACGTTCTTTTTATTGCTTAAATATTTAAATGCACATTTCAAGCTGTCATGCCTTTAAAGGCTTAGTGGCGTCATGCCATCGATGCATTGGAAGTATATCGTCTATCCAATCAGGTCAAAGGCAGCGATACATTGAGGCGTAAGAAATATCACTGTATACCACTGTTAAGAAAACATGACTTCACACCGGTCAACGTTTAAGTCCCAAAATGAACGATGGGGGTAGTCGGAATCGTGGAGGCCTTAACGCGCTTATGAGTCGAATTCTTGGCATACCCATACGGCTCTGGAGCCCCAGAGATTTCCCTTTGTCCTGATACATTCCTGTTAATATGATGGGTGTGGTGCAACAATCAAGATGGAGGTACCTGTAACACAAACATTTAACATAATTACATTATATTGTCTGTTAATGACCACTCGAATAAGCAATCTTTATTCTTTACTTTTTTGTTATTATTTCAATAATAAGTTAATCATGTACATAAATTACTAACTTACAGTAAGTTTCTTTTTATGCACTTACAAGCTGGAATCTATAAGAGATAAAGACATGAAGGTTCTACCGTAGATTACCCTTATTATATGACTATTTATAAAAAGAGGGTTAATTTCGCGATGACCATTTACAGAATCTGCCAGTACCATAACATAAATTAACATAAAATAGCCTGATATAGAGTAGTGTCTAATAATTGTCTTTACATTATTCATAATTTTCGCTTGTGTTTCCATAAAATAAAATGAATTTATTAATAAGATCATGATAATGTGTTGGATGTAGTGTATATGATCAAATATTTTGGGTACTAGTCTGGTGTAAGCATCAATGAGTTGTCAAGCGAAATCTTTCCTTCCTGTGATAATATCTTCTATTGTAATGTTTTACGTTTATTGCTCGTTGTTTTTAGACAATCATTGATGATCTTTGTAACTTATGTCTTTGCGTCTGTCATTGTATGGACGGTGTCTAATCAAAAGAAAACTTGCCATTTAACGCTGGTAACAATACAGAAAAAAAACAGATTAAAATCGAATATACACTAGACACAGAAATTCTGCAAAGCATACAAAGCATGCGGCCTATTTATTCATGATCTGGAAAGATGTTTATACTAAGGTTATACTGTACATTGATATAATGCACGTTTATACTAAGGTTATACTGTACATTGATATAATGCACGTTTATACTAAGGTTATACTGTACATTGATATAATGCACGTTTATACTAAGGTTATACTGTACATTGATATAATGCACGTTTATACTAAGGTTATACTGTACATTGATATAATGCACGTTTATACTAAGGTTATACTGTACATTGATATAATGCACGTTTATACTAAGGTTATACTGTACATTGATATAATGCACGTTTATACTAAGGTTATACTGTACATTGATATAATGCACGTTTGTGCTCTAATAAGTTGTACATTTGTACAATAAAGTAGCACTTTTTAAAACTATTGTTTACTTAAACTGAGCCAACAAGAACGGTTGTAAAAACCAAGGTCCTTTCTCTACACGTTTTTTTGTGTCGTCTCCTATTAATAGTATTTGTGTCCAGCGTGCTTTACTTTGACATGATCTTTTAGGCCATTTATATTGCATTTACATTTTGATTTATCAGATGTACTTCACGTTATTTCACTCCGTCAGACAACTCTCAGATGCGAATGTTGCATTATGGTGAAATAGTGATATATGTACATTGTACTTGACAACGGTAAAATGTAAATGTGTCAACACAATATTTTTATAGCTTCATGAATAAAAACCACCTTAAAACTATTTTTTATATATATCTATCTCATATTAACACAAATACGTTACCCTTACTTGCTTGATTCTACTAGTATCCACATAAATCAGATAAATAGCTGTCGGTCATCTTTCGGTTGACTATTCATTGTGTGAAGACGTCTTTTCGGACTTAACAAAAACAACAATTATCAAATTAATGGAGCCCATGATGAAAGTAGCTCCATGGTTATCACATTAGTACATTATTTTGTATGTATACACAATAATAATTGAACTTTTTCTGTTGAATGGTATTGAATTAGTTCCTTTGAATTATTTATTGGTATATGTTTCGGTGGGGAAGTTAAAAATTCTTCTTTAAGACATTTATAACTTTTTGACCGTGTTCTTATGAACTAATTTGTTTGCATACTATTTGTTATATTACTTTGATATGAGTTTTATATATTTCTATAATAATTTGTCACCTTACGGTCGCGATTTTCTATTCATTTAACTCTTCATTTTCTGTATGTGGAGTGTGAGTAATTAAATATGCTCCACCGGCGATAAACCACAAAGGATATTCATTATTTGAACAAATGAATAACTTTTGTAACTAAAGAGATAAACCAATGCGTGTGCTCCTGTGTTTTTATTGAGAAACATACTACTCGTCAGTGGTGTATCATCTTTTAAGTGCAATATCCTTTATCACCTTTATATCCTTTCATAACTCTCCTAGTTAATTAATTAACAGTATTAATAGAAACACACGGAAAATAATTTCCTTCAGAAATATTGTCTTACCCTCTGGTTAACGACACGGTGACAACGACTGATCACCTGCGAGATGAAAATAAAAACGAAACAGTTACGTGTTATAACACAAAATGGAAAATTCAATTTTTAAACTGTTTGGCTTAGAATTAATCGGGTTTTTGTTTTGTTTTACGGATTAATCTCTATAATGCGTGTGACAAGAGAAAGAAATTTCACTTTTACGTTAATGATATTGTTTATTAATGATTGGTCCTTTGAACAAAAGCCGTAAGTACTGCGAAGTAGTATTTTACATTCACATGTGATTACAAAGTGATAAATCTACACTTACATATATTTTCATAATGATAGTAAAACTGGCCTACCTCTCAACCTGTAAATGTGATAAAATACTTAAGTCATCAGCCAATAGTAGATCGCATCTCCCAGAGGATCCAACCAAACATGACAGACAGCTTTTGATGTTCGCAGGCGTTCAAAAGATGTACACACACCATGCACCACTCGTATGCTTTTCTCACACGTTCATACTTATACACATACAATTGGTAAATAATACAATATAAAGCCATTCATGAGACGACCACAGAACTACACAGACAATAGTACGATATATTTCATACAACAGAACACAAACATGTATATTATTCAATCAAGTAAACGTTTCCAACTGAATCTATATATGTGACTCATATCCGTGTTAGTAGTGTTATAGCGAGTGAAGAAAAATAGTTTTATCATCAGCCTATTAAATGCTTTTTTTCTTTTTTTTTATGTTATCTGATTATTAACAATGTTGATCATTTTCTTTAATGCTCAACTAAGTAAGTGTCTTAAGAAGTCTTGAAATTAACTCTTTACCTGTAATAAGGTATTATAACTGTTTTTATTAATAATGTATTATAATCATCAAGTCGAGATTGGGTTACACCAGAAATAGCGCTATGTGAACTTACACCACCAGATATGCGAGTTAATAACTTCTGGTGTTTACACAAAATGTTCCTCTTACACTGGTTGTGAGAGTCATGTATTCGTGATCAGTGAGCACGGTATACAAACCTGTTTCTATCGGTGTAGATGGTGGTGTTGTCGTTTTTGTTTCCTGTGTTGTTGTTGTTGTAGTACATTGCTTTATACGATCTTTTCGAGGACAGCTTATCGTCAAATGTCCGACAGCTATTGAATAGAATTTAGACAGACGTTATACTGAGCATACTACTCGGACTGTTTGTTGCACTCTGTTTAAAATAGTTAATTTGAAAATACCTGAAAGACTGAGACCGAATACAGTTTAACTCGAACATCACGAACACGGTTAGAACAATTATTTTCATGTTTAACAGAATGAAATAATTTCCCGGCAGTAAAGATATTTCATATCAGTAATATAATCATTTGTAGTTTTTTCCCTTTTTTCTTCCATAGCGTCCGTTCACCCTAGTATGTTGAAAATAAATAATTGCCAATAAATCACAGCCTTATCTGAACGTTTTTAGCAAATGGGATTCAGCCAAAAATAAAAAGGTTTATTTGTTTATTGACTTCTACATTTCTGTCAGGCGTTGCTTGGAAACAACCTAATGTACAATCAAACTACGAGAATGTATATTTCCAATGTTTGTTGTAGTTAGGTCAAAAGCGATCGTAGTTATCCATCCTCTCTGTACTTGCCTTTCAACGTCAACCAGAACAATTCCTGGTTGCTTGTTAGACTGCTGTATCTTATATCCATGTTTTTGGTAGTGAATGACTTAAATCTGGGTCGGTATCTCCATTAGTCGGAGTTGCCATCACATCACAATACAGGGTGCTTTGTATCGTTATTTCTTGGTCACATACGTGAAGCCAATATATTACAATGGTTGTAGAACAATAGGATTTCACCGAGCATATCATTGAAGTGAATACTATAAGTCTCTTTCATATGTAGCTCTAAAGGATAGATATATGCTATTCAAGGGTCAGAAATGCTGTAAAACCAGGGGCTTCATAAATGAATTATGATATTTTCTACGTAAATCCTGTTGTTTAATCTTTAAAAGTAAACCCAGCCTAGGTTCTGGAAAAAGTTAAATATGCGACGAGAAAATAGTGATTTCGTTGATGGTGTGACGTCACGAGTCTGTATTGCATGGGTAGCAAGGACATACCGCCTTATTGTCCGAGACCAGCCAGTATTACACCTGTAGGCTACAGGTCTAGGGGAAAACACTCATGTTGTCTGAGGCTGTATTGCATGGCTAGCTTTGCAATAAAGCCCCGTAACGTCACAGCCTTAACCAAATTACTATTTTTGGGTACAATTTTAACATTGTTTTTTTCAGAAACTAAGCTGGATTTACTTTAAAATATACTACCAACGGGATTTGCGTTGAAAATATCACTCAAACTTCATGTAACGAGAATTGACTTGCAGTCGCATTATTTTCGAATCTATTTCAAAATTGCAAAAAATCATAGTAGTAATACTGCAATAAAACGTCGAGGTATGAGAGAAAATACTCTTTCATATATATATATGAAATTGAAGGATAGAGATATACCCTATCCGGCATATCCACATATGAGAGAGTCTCATATTCTATACCTACCCTTGAATGCCAACCAGAACAATCCTTGGTTTCTCGTAACACTGGTATAATGAATTTCTATGTAATTATCGTTACTAGTTGCCAAATTGCGAATTCCGTAGCCCGATGTGGCATCTATTAGCACAACCAATGGTAGTCAGGGTACCGGAAGTGTCGTTCAACACCATGGCCTGATTACATGTGACGTCGAGCTGAAATTTCACGTGCAGTCCATATATGGAGATGGCTTCGAAGCAGTCGGTTTCCACAGAGCATGTCATTGAAGTGACGGACGTCATAAATGGATAATTGCTGCCTTGGAGATACAGAATTGACCCGGCCCCGTCATTTGTCATATCAACTGAAGGAAAACGACCAATTTTCCAATCTGAAAATAAATTTATCATTTCATTTTAATCTGTTATATTTTCCATTTGCCCGTGACTGACAGTATATAACCTTACCAAACAAACAAGGAATTTATGAGATTATAAATCTCCTGTAACTCCAGTTGGTGTAGTGATATGTATAACATGTATTGTGACGTCGTTCTGCCGAAGTCATGACATAATGACGCAATGCGCATTTAGTGTGCGTACTAGCGGAATGAAAGCCTTAATTGTTATTAGCAACAATATTTGTAGTTATGATTTTAAAGTTGTATGGTCTATGACTTTTTCTCATTTTGTTATAAAAAGGCATGTAAAGTATTGTACATATTTTTTAAATTTCACATATTTACCGACTTTTTTAAAGTTCTTATTTCCAAAGTTAATAAATAATTAAGTTTTAAATAAGTTGTTCACGTGTACCCCTTTAAAATCGTCGAACGGAAAATTCTGAACTGTTCCGATCTATTCTTATCTGTACGGATGTTGCATATGTTGGTCACGTGAAACGATTCGGGAGTTTCTGATCTATACAATATTGTAGATGTTGGTCATGTGATGCAAATCGGTATTTCGATATTTCCCGAAAGTTTAATGCATTGCTTTTTTTATCTGAACCACCATATATAAGCATCCATATTCACACATTGTATGTTTATGACAGTTTGTGATGGTGAAAATTCCAAGAAATACAACTTTAAAGTTTATTATCTTAAAGAGTGTTGCTTGGTGAAAGACGGAATGCTTCAGTGATATAGCAGTATACAAAGGGCAAGAGCTCCACTACACAAGAAGACACAACACGAGTTTACCGCAGTCCCCCAAAACACACACTCGCACTTCATACACGCAGCCCACCGCAAGTTTATGAATCGGAAACAAACTAGGTCTAATGAAAATTAAATTAGTTTGTTTTACTGTCATATGTCAGAAAAGTCTACTGTAGTGAAATGTTTAAATTCGCTTGCTGTCCGCCATTACACATTGAGGTCGAACGTCATGTATGCCGAACCTGGCCCTTTCGAGTGTACTAAAGAATTTGTTGTCCAAAACTACTCGCTCTTACAGTGGTGTGTTTACGTTTTTATGTGCATGTCTTGTATAATTTCACCAATTCATCAGTTGTTATGTATTGCATTTGATTAACGCACATGACTTTGACTCTGGTATGGGTACAGTATAACTTATACCTACTTAATCGTATTGATCAACAATTTGGAATTTTAACGGTATCAATCGAAATACTTAAACATGTTGTTGAATTTGTCATATTTTCCTTATCTAGCCTCATCGAATTGTCCCTTTAACAACATTCAGGTTCATGTAAACACGACCTCCCATGTGTGCGGTGTTTAGCGTGCATAAAATGTAGGGTGTGTTTTGGGAGACTATTGTATATCCGTGTTGTGTCTTCTTGTCTAGCGGAACTCTTGCCTTTTTTATAGTGCTATGTCACTGAAGTATGCCACCGAATACACCAAGCAACACATCCCACCCTGTCACAATATACTGCCAGTCGTCTCAATCCCTTATAATGAGCGCTAAGCAGGAGCAGAAACTACCACTTTTATAGACTACGGTGTGTCTCGGTCAGGGGACAGGACAGAAACCAGAGCCTACCTCACAAGAGCGAGCGCTTAACAGAAAGCCACATGTGAGGTTTTGTCAGTGGGAGAAAGTAAGTAAGGAAGAAAGAAAATATAAGATCCTACATAAGTCCAGCACTATCATAGAGTATGAAAACGAACTTCAAATTCATGTGATTCTTCGAGCAAGCGAATACAATTCGACTTTTTACGATATCATGCAATGGGGTAGCAGGTACAAGAGATAAATACTATACGATATGATTTAGGAAAGTGGAATTAATAATGCGTCTTATTATTGTCTGTACTGTAAGAAACATAATGTTAGTCAATACAATTCTGGCTATACTGAGGCTTTACTATGCAGGTTTGGTTTGGTTAAATATGCATTACAAATTAATATTGTTTGAATATGTACATGTAAGTTCATGAAATAATTGACTCTTGCACGATTCACGCCAGATAAACGACAATATGAATACTTTATCTTTATCATTTAATAACTTTATAATTTTGTAAAGAAAGCACCGGGTATTTCATTGTTCGCAAGTAGACTT
Source organism: Argopecten irradians (assembly GCF_041381155.1). NCBI lineage: Eukaryota > Metazoa > Mollusca > Bivalvia > Pectinida > Pectinidae > Argopecten > Argopecten irradians. The sequence continues at coordinate 25,943,896 of NC_091137.1, read as the reverse complement.
GCAAAGGGCTGGGAGTAAATTGTATGCTTGCTTTGATTTAGGGATCGTGCAACATCAAAATCTTCCTTAATAAAATATCAAACGGTTTATCGTTTGAATCGCCTGGTTTTCATAGGATTACATCACCCAAACGATATATTATACACAATGTATTACTTACCTGGCACACAGTAATAGTCGATGTATATATAATGTGTCATTGATGGATACGCCGTAAGATTACACGTGGTAATGCCCAATAAGTCAATCCGAGCTGCTTGGCGTGTTAAGCAAGCCATTCTACCAACACAAGTGTCGAAGTAGCTGGAAGCTATAGAAGGGGCGTAGGTAAAATACGAGGCTATACAGTCCTGATTCGTGGCTGGGACACAGCACCGCTGGACCACAGTATCTGTTTCATTAGCTTCCGTTTCTAGTGGACAGCCGCTTGTACTTGGCTTAGCACCAACCTGTAGCTGAATCGGGTAGATATTCTCCATAGAGGAGCAGTTCGCATTAATCAGTGCGTGATCACCCGTTCCAAAGCATGCCGTGTGTCGAACTGTTCTCTCATTTAATGTCTGAAGGGACACTGGAAACAAGTGGCGTATAATAAAACTAATATCGTTTGAGATATTTTGCAATCATCTTTTCAAACTATCTCCTTTAATAGTATGAATTTTAAGTTTAATATCTGCTACAACTGTACCAAGAAAGTTAAGTTTGATTTATTATATTAACAGTCCCATTCATTTAAGGACGACCTCTCGTTTATGTGGTATCTAACGAGTGTGAAGTGCGACGAGCGTTAACAGATATATCAATGGTTTCCGCTCGATAACTATAGTATTTATTGTCCGATTTCAATCAAATTTGGTATGTTGCTTTATATTAAGGAGATCTCGAAGTGGTTCGATACTGGTCAAATCTTTCAATATTTACAAGAGTTACTCGACTTGATAACTTCACCAAATTATTATCAATATCTTCCAACTGTAAATAACTATTTTTGTGATGCTATGCAGGCGACACATCCCCTTCCGTAGGATTCTCGTATAGTGTACATCATTGCAATCATCCAATCGTCCCACTCCTTTACTGCTGAGCGCTAAGCAGAAGCCGTATCACTTTTATAGACTTTTGTGCGTATCGGCCAGGGGACAGAACACAGAACCTCCCTCACAGGGGCAAGCGCTCATCTGAAGGCCAATAGTCTACAAAAAGTAGGTAGTATCAAGGGAGACGTTGTGAAAAAGAGAAAAGATAAGATCCTCATTTTAGTCGCCTTTTTGTATGCAATGATGTACAATTATTACACCCTACCTGCAGGGACGGGGAGTTAAAGGAAGGTTAACCAAAAAAATCCATAGTTGGCTTGAATCATCATTTAAGAACAGCATTTATCTGTTAACATAAATATAATTTGTATCGCTTACTTCAACATTTGAAAATATCCTGACAAAAGTAGAATTTTGCTATAACGTTCTTTGAAAGCCAAACCCATATATTGGTTGCCTAGCTGTCCCATCATTGCGTCATACTTGATACTAATATAAAACTTACTATTTCATTAAGTTTATCTGGTTGATTTTGTAGGCTGAACGGCATTTGAGGAGCTAGGGTATTGTAAGGGCGGCCTCACATTCAAAGATACATAAATACAAAAAAAAAACAAAAAAAAAACCAATATCACAAAGAAGGGAAAAAATCAACAAAACCCCTCAACTAGACGGAGTTAATTCAAATACATACCCGTTTGCAATGTGATGATTCCAATGTAAACTGTTTTAAAGAATATGGACGACATTTTCCGTAGGTTGTGATGTGTCTAACTAAAATCAGGAAGTATATGTAAATCAGGAAGTATATGTAAATATAAAACGTGCGACGCAGTAGTTACGGGTAAATGCAGTTTATTCAACTGACGAATCCAGTCTGTCTTTCTAGTTATGATTCCATTGACGAGATTCTGTGATAAAGAAACTCAATGCGAGCAAGTTAGTATCGGTTCCATTGTATTTATAAAACAATTGTCTGTATAGACATTTAAATGACACAATGTGTGATTTGTTAATCAATAGATAACCTCTACAAACAAACATACCAGTGTGTACTTCTCCGCATGTGTTGCCCTGCACGTAGGGCGTTAGAGTGACCTACTGCCCTATTGCATGATCGGAAAAGGCGACTAAATGGGATTTTAATCTTTTTTCTTTTCCCTAACATCTCCTTTGTCACTGCCTCACTTTTGGCCTTCTGTTGAACACTCGCCCCTGTGATGTAGGCTCTGGGTTCTGTCCCCTGGCCGAGACACACCAAAATCTACAAAAGTGGTAGTCTCTGCTCCTGCTTAGCGCTCAGCATACAGGGAGTGGTACGACTGGTTCGACCGTTGTCAGTATAATGTGACCGGGTGGGTGTGTTGCTTGGCGTCTTCGGCGGCATGCGTCAGTGATATAGCACTAAAAAAAGGCAGCAGTTCCCCTATACAAGAAGACACAACACGAACTTACCGCAGTCTCCCAAAACACACCTCGCACCGCATCGCAGGCTTCAGGTATCTTAAGAAATAAGATATCATAAAAAAGATTTTCATATCATCTCATATATCAGCATGAAAATCAGAAAATGGGACAGATAGTCTACCTGTAATATGTGTGGTTTCATTTTGTCCACACAAATTTGGTGATGAGAATAATACTTTTCATTATGAATATGTCCTCTACATTCAGAGACTTCATAAATCTTCACATATATTGAGTGATTCGACTTGTTTGTCCTTGTTACGCATGCGCTGATTCGAAATATCGTATGTTCATAAACAACAGTATTTTTTAACACTTAACCATCAGGAAAAAGGAGAAAAATGGACATAATATCTTCTCTACATTCAGAAATATATATCTTTTCATAAATATTCTTATTATTTTTATTGGGTTTTCCGCCAATCTCATTGGACGTCGGTACCCCACGTGACCCTCTATAAAACAATGATCGACTCATAAAATTTATTGAAAACAGTTGATTGACCGATCTGTCTATAAATAGATAGAGTGGCAGTGTACAGTAGATTTGAAAAATTCAGCAAAATTAAGTGCAGGCTTTAATTATATACACACAGCTTTTTAACCTTAAATGACATCTATATCAAAGTATATATATATTTAATCTACACAACATTTGCAATTGTTATGCAGAGTTCATTTTTGGACAGGTCTGCTTTTTTGTGGTGTTGTGAGCCTGTAAAAACCATGGTAACCAAATTTGTTTTTTTTTGAAAAAAATGCAAAAAATTGGGATTTTCAACCCAAAATTACACCCCCTCTAGGAGATTTTTTTTTCTTGAACACAGTTTAAAACCAAGCATCACTGCCGTGATAGCGGAACTGAGCCTATTTCGACATAGGTATATCATTAAACTTTTGAGCAATCTTACCTCGTACCCCGGCTATCAATTTCTGCTGCAACAGTATTGAGTTTTTCCATCTTAGACGCACATTCGGATATCCTCTAAACCATTGATCTCGAACCCATTTTGGGGAATTTCTTTATGCAAATGTGAAGTCTCCATATAATTCTCTAGATTGAATTCACCAATTTTAGGACATATACATTTGACATTTTGAATGTCAACATTTGCTTAATCAAAATCTCACTGCAACCTAGGGATTGCATCAAAGCGTCGAAGTCATTAAAGCGTTTGAATGCGACATGCATTATAACAATGATAAATTAGGTGGGGACTAAATCTAGTATCCCGTGCCGCGCCCGCGCCGGGGACCCGCGCCGGAGCTGTGGTTATTTTCACTTTTCTCCTTAACGACAGTCTACATTAAAACACTTTCTTGTGCATATCTTCTTTGAGTTATATTTTATCATTCCGTGTAAGTTACGTTACATGAGATGACTCGAAACTTAATAAATCGCCGATTTCAGGTTGCCAAGTGTCATTTGTTTACCCCGCGCTCAAGTTTTGTTTCTACTGGTTTAATGTTTGACGGCCTATCATATGAGAGATCATCTAAAATACCACTTACCTTTAGTTTGTGTTTTTTGGGTAGCGATAGTCTCTTTCTATTTGGTTTTACCTTGGGACTACTGATTGTAATACACTCACTATTACTTACTTGGTTATCAGCACATGTGTTTTCTTCTGACTTTTCAATAAGTACGTTTTCGAGGCCATCTGTCTGTTTCATACTTACATCATTTAAGGCATTTTCCTCTGACTGTTTTATACTTACCTCTTTTGTGACGTCTTCTTTTTCTTCCATAATTTTTGACAATCTACAATTTAAGGATAATCTAGATCTAGGCTTTGGTTTTTTGGGGGTACCGATGTCTAAAATGTCATGGAGAGGAGAGGTGGGAGCCGACTAACTGGAGAAACAATAGTTGTATTAGGTGTAGATTTCTTTGTTCGTTCAATTAATTATGCGGATTAAAGAAGCTGGGGTTACATACATATATATGTATGCATACTATATATGTAATTCAACATTTTATAAGATGTATATTTTAAAAATGTGGTTAATATTCATGTATATATGTAACACATGAATAAAAGATATATATAATATATATACATAATCACATATATATGTATGCAACTAATGTAATTCATATTTTAAAATGTGGTTATAAATTACAACAAATTCAAATAAGCAATGAAACGATTTAATATTGTTACTGTTTGGCAATACACGAATTTGTACGCATATATAGCTACATGTAGCTTAGTGTATATAATGTCAATAGAGTTGTCTGCCCTTAGCGCGGGCTCGGGTAAACAAATGAGATCGGCGAGGCCCGCGCCAGTGGACACGGTTAATAAAGTGAAAGTGAAAATAACCACAGCTCCGGCGCGGGTCCCCGGCGCGGGCGCGGCACGGGCGCAGCACGGTATACAAGATTTAGCCACCACCGATAATGCTTATATATTCTAATAAATAAATGATTTAATTCACTCTGTGTCCTATCATATTTTATTTTTTGACTATAAATCAATATTAGGTTAGCATTACTTGCTATTAGCTAACAAGAGTCAATCACCTTGACATTGATATATATCTGTATACATGCATGATACATAACTGTATACATGCATGTGTATATACATATATTAATTCAGTTTGACATCCTTACTAAAAAAATGAGAAATTACTGAAAACATCACTCATGTCCATTCAGTTCATGTTGTCTTCAGGTCCACCATATCGGCATTAACTATACAGTAAGCGACCCTTTTCTACAAGCTTTGAAAATAAGTGTTCATATTTTTTTTCGCATAAATAGCATTAATATAGTTTATTAGTGAATAATATTGCATAAAACAAAGATATATTGCTTCCATACACGAATTAATACTCTAAAACCCCGTTCAGGTCGTCCTTCAGGTCCGTTCAGGTCCACCATATTATCGGTACGGTAAGCGACCTTTTTGTCGAGCTTTATAATTAAGTCTTAAAAATTTTTTTTCACAAAAAAGACATCAAGATGTGTATTAATATATATTCTAGCATAAAATAAAGAGATATTGCATATATATATGCATTTAATACTCTAACACCCCGTTCAGGTCCTCCTTCAGGTCCCGTTCAGGTCCATTCAGGTCTTTAGTAGGACTCATAAATTAAGCGTTTCTAATTAGATAACGATTTTGTTGGTAAAACATTTCGGCAAACACAGCAAATGATAGACGGACGGGTTTGCCTCTTTGCCGGTAGTCTTGATGAGAAATGAAACATTTTAAACAACGTCGGAGCTACAAATATAAAGATGTAATTATGATACACGTAAATGCTTTTATTTAGTCAGTAATACGCGATACACATCGTTTATCGGACATTGAGAACTATGAAAACTGCAGTATGATGATGCATTCGCCATCCTCAACTATACATGTATCTGGAGATCAGGATTAATAGGGAACTGTATTTTGATCATCGTATCATTGGTATGATCATTTTGATATTTACTCATTCAATTTCTGGTAATATATCCTGATATACAAATGAAGATGTACACACTAGAGCATTGCATGTCTTTTTATTTATTACTTGTAAAGAAAAACAAATTCAAATAACAACTAGAAATATGTCTGTTAGACATTAAGTGCTCGCTAAATACTTCCTAACCTTAATTTCCGCTATGAAATCATCCTCTGCAACAGGTGTACGTAGCACTTTATCCTTGGGACTATTGCAAGGAGATGGTTTACACCCTTGGTGTATTGTACTCAATACTTTCCTTTACTTTATCAGAAGTTTAAATGTGAAATTACTTTGAAGTTCTTTGTTACATAAAAGTGTGTTTATTATCATATTGATATTGATACGATGAACTTGTTTCGCTGTTCAAAATAGTCGTCCACTAGAGCACTGTCCAGTCTCTGTGTACGTGGTGACTTACCTGTGCCACGCTTGAACGCCTTTCTGGGGTACATTAGATCTAGAGCTCAGACACTCAGACTGATATTTTATAATGTGTTTTTTAATCTGTTTCTCTTACGCAAAGCTGTGTAATTTTGTAAATATTAATAAGAAGCAAATATGGTCTAATGCCACAGGGTTTATTAAGCGATAGTGCAACGTACACCTAGGACCTAGGATAATGTGAAATAAATTAAATATGTGGCCGGTACTAAAAATTGTCCGTTTGAAGTTTACACAGAACAAATGCGTTTAGCACTGAGTAATGTCAATAGATTATCGCTGACAAGTATATCTTAATATATGTTTTTGAAAGTTTGGTGTCACTAAATCATGGCGACATCTATTAAACGCTATTAGACACTGACCCCCGGTATCGCGTGCGCAGATGGAATCTGCGCATAGCGGATGTACACAGACTCTACACACGACAAGGAAAATAATAGTACGAGTACACTCGCACTAAAAACAATTGTAGCATTTTGAATTTGGTCGATGCATGCTTAATTATGATTTTTCTTTGGTCAATAAAGACAAGTATTGATCTCATAAAAATGCTATAATTGTTTGATATATATTGAGTGATTAGAGTTGTCTGGCCTTGTAAAAAAAATCATATTTACGATCTCGAAACCCCCATGTGGCTGTGTCATCATTTTCTGTCTTCAACTTCCTCTTACTGTATTAGTGTGGTATATACTCCATCTATGTGTACCGGTGTGGTATATACTTCTTTCATGTGTTCCATTGTGGTATATATACTCCATCTATGTGTGCCAGTGAGGTATATACTTCCTCTGAGTGTACAGGTGTAGTATATACTCCATCTATGTGTACCAGTGTGGTATATACTTCCTCTGAGTGTACAGGTGTAGTATATACTCCATCTATGTGTACCAGTGTGGTATATACTTCCTCTGAGTGTACAGGTGTAGTATATACTCCATCTATGTGTGCCAGTGAGGTATATACTTCCTCTGAGTGTACAGGTGTAGTATATACTCCATCTATGTGTGCCAGTGAGGTATATACTTCCTCTGAGTGTACAGGTGTAGTATATACTCCCTCTATGTGTACCAGTGTAGTATATACTTCCTCTGAGTGTACAGATGTAGTATATACTCCATCTATGTGTACCTGTGTGGTAGTTACTCCCTTTATATGTTCCAGTGTGGTATATACTCCATCTATGTGTGTCAGTGTGGTATATACTCCCTCTATGTGTACCAGTGTGGTATATAATTCCTCTGAGTGTACAGGTGTAGTATATACTCTATCTATGTGTACCGGTGTGGTATATACTTCCTCTGAGTGTACAGGTGTAGTATATACTCCCTCTATGTGTACCAGTGTGGTATATACTCCCTCTATATGTTCCAGTGTGGTATATACTCCATCTATGTGTGTCAGTGTGGTATATACTCCCTCTATGTGTACCAGTGTGGTATATACTTCCTCTGAGTGTACAGGTGTAGTATATATTCCCTCTATGTGTACCAGTGTGGTATATACTCCCTATATATGTTCCAGTGCGTTATATACTTCCTCTGAGTGTACAGGTGTAGTATATACTCCCTCTATGTGTACCAGTGTGGTATATACTCACTCCATATGTTCCAGTGTGGTATATACTCCATCTATGTGTGTCAGTGTGGTATATACTTCCTCTATGTGTACCAGTGTGGTATATACTTCCTCTGAGTGTACAGGTGTAGTATATACTCCATCTATGTGTACCAGTGTGGTATATACTTCCTCTGAGTGTACAGGTGTAGTATATATTCCCTCTATGTGTACCAGTGTGGTATATACTCCCTATATATGTTCCAGTGCGGTATATACTTCCTCTGAGTGTACAGGTGTAGTATATACTCCCTCTATGTGTACCAGTGTGGTATATACTCCCTCTATATGTTCCAGTGTGGTATATACTCCATCTATGTGTGTCAGTGTGGTATATACTTCCTCTATGTGTACCAGTGTGGTATATACTTCCTCTGAGTGTACAGGTGTAGTATATACTCCATCTATGTGTACCAGTGTGGTATATACTTCCTCTGAGTGTACAGGTGTAGTATATACTCCCTCTATGTGTACCAGTGTGGTATATACTCCCTCTATATGTTCCAGTGATGTTTATATACTCCCTCTATGTGTACCAGTGTGGTATATACTCACTCTATGTGTTCCAGTGTGGTATATACTCCATCTATGTGTGCCAGTGTGGTATATACTTCCTCTGAGTGTACAGGTGTGTATATACTCCCTCTATGTGTACCAGTGTGGTATATACTCCCTCTATATGTTCCAGTGTGGTATATACTTTCTCTATGTGTACAAGTGTGGTATATACTCACTCTATGTGTTCCAGTGTGGTATATACTCCATCTATGTGTGCCAGTGTGGTATATACTTCCTCTGAGTGTACAGGTGTAGTATATACTCCATCTATGTGTACCAGTGTGGTATATACTTCCTCTGAGTGTACAGGTGTAGTATATACTCCATCTATGTGTGCCAGTGAGGTATATACTTCCTCTGAGTGTACAGGTGTAGTATATACTCCCTCTATGTGTACCAGTGTAGTATATACTTCCTCTGAGTGTACAGATGTAGTATATACTCCATCTATGTGTACCTGTGTGGTAGTTACTCCCTTTATATGTTCCAGTGTGGTATATACTCCATCTATGTGTGTCAGTGTGGTATATACTCCCTCTATGTGTACCAGTGTGGTATATAATTCCTCTGAGTGTACAGGTGTAGTATATACTCTATCTATGTGTACCGGTGTGGTATATACTTCCTCTGAGTGTACAGGTGTAGTATATACTCCCTCTATGTGTACCAGTGTGGTATATACTCCCTCTATATGTTCCAGTGTGGTATATACTCCATCTATGTGTGTCAGTGTGGTATATACTCCCTCTATGTGTACCAGTGTGGTATATACTTCCTCTGAGTGTACAGGTGTAGTATATATTCCCTCTATGTGTACCAGTGTGGTATATACTCCCTATATATGTTCCAGTGCGTTATATACTTCCTCTGAGTGTACAGGTGTAGTATATACTCCCTCTATGTGTACCAGTGTGGTATATACTCACTCCATATGTTCCAGTGTGGTATATACTCCATCTATGTGTGTCAGTGTGGTATATACTTCCTCTATGTGTACCAGTGTGGTATATACTTCCTCTGAGTGTACAGGTGTAGTATATACTCCATCTATGTGTACCAGTGTGGTATATACTTCCTCTGAGTGTACAGGTGTAGTATATATTCCCTCTATGTGTACCAGTGTGGTATATACTCCCTATATATGTTCCAGTGCGGTATATACTTCCTCTGAGTGTACAGGTGTAGTATATACTCCCTCTATGTGTACCAGTGTGGTATATACTCCCTCTATATGTTCCAGTGTGGTATATACTCCATCTATGTGTGTCAGTGTGGTATATACTTCCTCTATGTGTACCAGTGTGGTATATACTTCCTCTGAGTGTACAGGTGTAGTATATACTCCATCTATGTGTACCAGTGTGGTATATACTTCCTCTGAGTGTACAGGTGTAGTATATACTCCCTCTATGTGTACCAGTGTGGTATATACTCCCTCTATATGTTCCAGTGATGTTTATATACTCCCTCTATGTGTACCAGTGTGGTATATACTCACTCTATGTGTTCCAGTGTGGTATATACTCCATCTATGTGTGCCAGTGTGGTATATACTTCCTCTGAGTGTACAGGTGTGTATATACTCCCTCTATGTGTACCAGTGTGGTATATACTCCCTCTATATGTTCCAGTGTGGTATATACTTTCTCTATGTGTACAAGTGTGGTATATACTCACTCTATGTGTTCCAGTGTGGTATATACTCCATCTATGTGTGCCAGTGTGGTATATACTTCCTCTGAGTGTACAGGTGTAGTATATACTCCATCTATGTGTACCAGTGTGGTATATACTTCCTCTGAGTGTACAGGTGTAGTATATACTCCCTCTATGTGTACCAGTGTGGTATATACTCCCTCTATAAGTTCCAGTGTGGTATATACTCCATCTATGTGTGCCAGTGTGGTATATACTCACTCTATGTGTACCAGTGTAGTATATACTTCCTCTGAGTGTACAGGTGTAGTATAATTCCTCCAAGTTTACCGGTGTGGTATATGATATCTCTAAATCCATACACAATTGGAGACAAGAGGTATATGATTCACCGCACGGAACAAGTTATATAATATATAAACACGACCTTGTTCTAAGATATCTTATTGAACTTCCTCCTAAACTGGCTGTAGCTTACTGTAAGTTTAGAACATGTTATGTTTATTTTCCTATTGAATATGACAGAAGGCAAAATACACCAAGAATTGAACCAATATGCAATTTATGTGCTAAAAAATGAGTAAGGCGATGAATTCCATTATTTGTTTCAATGTGAAAATAAAGTCATTAGTACAAATAGAAGAAAACTGCTGTTTAGATATTACTCCGTAGGAAAAAAACTTTTTTTTAAAGTTCATACATCATTCAATTATGTAACAGAAAACGAGCTCATTTCACTGATTAAATTTATTATTACAATAACACAGACTATTGTTAACAATATTTGACGTACATCTATTATCTTGACAATGTATCCTATCTGTAAACATATAAACTATAAACTTTATATAAATATGTATGCAAGGAAGAAATTACTCCTTATTGACGTAATTGTAAAAATTTACATTGAGCATATTGGCTACGAAAGAGGCTACAGGGTTTATGTCCGTGTTTTAAACAAGTGATATTTTTTATGACTTTATATCACTTCATATGTATATTTAAATATAACCAAATTGCTTTACAAGGTGTGTATGCCTCAGGTGTAACCTATAGGTATTACTGTTGACTCGACGATTGTTGTGCTGTATGAAAATTTTTGACAAAATATACAAACAAAAACCATTCAATACATTTTGGTTTCGTAAATAAATAGGAGTCGTTGCATATTTCGGTCACAAAAATATTTGTTTTTGACATTGGGGTGATTATTTAAATGAAATGTAAACAAGAAATGTTGTTTTTGTTATTTTTTTTTTTTTGAAAAATTATTTTAAAGCTTGTAATAAAGTTACATTTATAAATGAATCATAAAGTAATGATGAATATTAAAATCTTTTATAACTGCTCTAAAAGTATCTTGGATTAGACGAATTTATTGTAAAGTAGGAAACTGGAATTTTATTCTAAGATCTCTGTTTGACAAACATAAATTAGCAAATATTGGAATTGAACACTTAAAAAAAAAACAATCTACAAATTCCAAAACTTTATTCAAGAGAGATGTTATAGAGGCTTGGTGTATGACTTTAAGTTCAAGTAATATTTACAAAACAAATATTTTAGAAAACCCTATTTGGTTTAATAATGAATTCAAAAAGTTATTTTCAAGAATTTATGGTATGAAAAGGATGTTCTGTTTATCTATAACATTTCAAAAACAGACAAATCCATTCATAGTCTAGAAGAATTTCGTGAAAACTGTATTCAAATTGAAATTGACCGAGATGGATGGGGAAATATTCATAGGCACCCTTTTAATGCTGCTACTAGCTCCAAGCTTCAGTTGTTAAATTCCGAATAAACCCTAAAATACTAAGTACAAAGATATTTCTATTAAGAATTGGTAAATCAAACAACAATATATGTACATTTTGTACAACATATCTTGAAACAATCACTCATATATTATGAAATATTATAAAAATGTATCAAAATTGATTAAACAAGAATTTCTATAATTACTAATTGGTTAGGTCTTAGATTTGAAAAACAGGATTTTATTTTCGGCAAACAAGATAGTACATGTACTAATTTTCATATTGAAAATTTGATAATGCTTCTAGTAAAACAATACATTTACAACTGTAAATGTCTTGAAAAAGAATTCAATTTAAACAGCCACTTTTAAAAAATCATATCAAAATTTGAATTAAAAGCTCACAAGATTATAATATCCAACAGTAATTTAAAGCGTAAACCACACTTGTAGAATAACGAAATTGGTTAGATGTATAAACAGTAAAATTTTAAAAATTCTGGAAAGATCTGTAACCTAGGTTTACTCCCCCCCTCTTTTTTCTGTCTTGTCTTTGGTGTATTGTTTTTTTATCAAGAGTTGTCTCCTTTAGTTTACTTTGTCACTACATTTGCAAGAAGAGAAACAACACTTGATAGATCTTTTATTTGAGTGGTTATATATCTGTGTATTTTGTTGTGTTAAGATACATATACTTGTAAATACTTTCATTAAAATATGAAATTTTAATTCCTCAAATGTAACTTCTATTATAATTGCCTTTCATGTATTTTCTGTACATTTTTGTGTTGTGAATATATTTTGAAAGAAATGAATAAAAAATAAATTATAAAAAACATGAAATCTCCATTTTGTTTCCTATAAACAATAGGGCATTTTTTGGAAAGAATCGCATGAAAAAGAGACATGTTTGTGACCTTTGACTGAAAATGATACTTTTTTTCAATTTTGAAGAATTCAAGAACACGTTTGAAATATTGTCGGTTAATTATTATTTAAGGGAGTTTGTCGACCGATTGAACATTATTGTAGAAGCAACAACATCAAAATGCAACTAACAAAACCCTTTTATAGACCATCTATATCTCATCACATTTAGATTATACTAAAAACACAAGGAACCAAAGATATGTACGATAAACTAAATAAACTATACACGGAAAGTTTGGAGACATCATTACAAGATTCCGTTCCATGGTTCAAAAGACACAAGCATGACACATGCAACCTTTGTAATGAAGAGATAGACAATACACAATGTTTTAGATTGCTTATACGTGATAGCATTACGCAGTGAGTTTTCGATATAACAAACATAATTTACAATTTGAATTTAGATATCTATTACAACTGTATAATGAAAGTGTTTTATCCTCTCCCTTATTAGAAATAGACTGTATGAAAGATTGATTGAAAGTGGTATTATTGTTTCTGTAATAAATGTATATAATATGGGATGAACGTGATGAATCATGTGTACGTGGAGGGTGAGTAACGTCTCCCTGTGTGGACATTAGCTTATATTTTTTGCAGCCTTAGGATATAGGGCATAACTTGTGGTTTTTTGTATGACCCCCCCCTCCCAAACCCATAAAAAAATGATAATAAAAAAAAATGATAATCCATAGTGATTTTTTATGCTTTTGATAACGGACGTGAAACCCCTACGTGTATAACTACCTATAATTTCCCTATATCTACAAAGAATAGTTGTTATGGTTACATCATAACTTTGAATTCGCATCAAAAGATAGTCAAATGAAAGAAGTAATACTAAACATTAAAAATAAAATAATGAAAAGAGAATTTAACTAAATGAAAGCTTGCATTTGACATGTAAACATAAAACAACGACAAGAAGTAAACAAAAACTAAAAACTGTACACTGTGTTTTCTCTCGTTAGTTATTTAATAAGTATCATAATTTGGTATCGATTACATTCAAATCTTCATAGTTGAAAGCACCGTTGTCGGAGTATGTTGACGAATCCATGCTTTTACGTATGTCCATTTTAGGTACACTATATGATAGTCGAATTTTGACTGCACATGCAAAGAAGGATCCCAGACAAAATAAGCAACCGGCGTAGACAAAGGGAATGGTGTTGTCATTAGTTACATCTGATATCCAGCCTGGAAACAAAACAAACGCTTCAATTATCCATACAAACATAGTCTTTGTTTATATATATATATATATATATAAACGTCATATTAACAGTTTGGGTCATGTGAGGACAGCCTCCGATGCATGTGTTGTATTGCGTTTATGAAGTGCGTGGTTCGTGCCTTGGGAGACTGCGGTGTATTCGTGTTGTATCTTCTTGTTTAGTGGAAATTTTGTCCCTTTGCTGCCTAAGAGACCAAGCAACATATCCCATCCGGTCATACTATACTGACAACAGGCGATTTATTTGATTGATTAACGTCCTATTAAAAGCCAGGGTCATGTAAGGACAGTCTCGCATGTATGTGGTGTGTATGCGTTTTGAGAGACTCAGGTATATTATATCTTCTTGAACAGTGGAACTCTTACCCTTTTTTGAAGTGGTGTCGATGTAGACGATAGGAATAATGAAGTCGGATAGAAAGAGAAAAGATAAGATCCTAAATTTAGTCGGCTATTAAGATCATGCACTAGGGGCAGCAGGTACAATTATTACGCCCTAGGTGTAGGTGAACATAGTATATTATGGTTTATTTCGGTAAACAAATTGTAATTTGTTTGCTTAATAAATGAGCATTCTATTAACAGGCATGGTCATGTAAGGAAGGCATTCAATGCATGTGATGTATAGCGTGTATGAAGTGCGTGTCTTTGCAGACAGCGTTTTATTCGTACTGTGTCTTCTTGCATAGTGCATCTATTTCCCTTTTTATAGATCCATATCACAAAAACATGCCGTCGAAGACACTAAAACACACATTCCGCCTGGTCACATTATACTGACAATGCGCGAACCAGTCATCCCACTCCCTTAATGCTGAATATTCCATAGCAATTGTATATTTTTTCTAAACTGTGTATTATGTAATCGTGTTCGGTTTTTTGGTCTTGATAAAGGGGCTGATCGCCTCGAAATTTGACAATTTTTTTTGTCCACATGGTTGGAATTACTTTTTTTCCCATATTCTAAGCTGTGATATACATGTAAAATATTCATTTGGCTATTTTCCTTCATGCGCAACTATTGTTTCTTAAAGGGACATGAACCTAGAAGAAGTAGCTCTATATGATTAGATATGGTTTACAGATGTTTATTGAATATTTTATTACAATGATTGATTATCTAAAGCGACAGGAAAACGTTGGGAATGCCTACCCAAAAATTGATTATAAAAATAAACCGTCACAAAAAATGAAAGCTGGTCAAAAGCTAGGTTAAAATGAAAAACAAACTTGCACACGACAGGGAATAATTCATTTCTACATTTTATGATTATTTTTTAATTTACAATCATTGACATATTAAGTATAAGACATATTTGTTAATATTCGTAATAATATAATATCTGTTTAGCGTACCTAAATGATACGTCAAACGAGACTTTTCTTTCGACGGGGCACCGCAAAGGGAGGTTCTTGATTTGATTGCACATATGTACATCAGGCAAGTATAAAAGGGTAAGTTGCTCCCGTCTCTTGCATTGCAGTGATCCATTTATATTTACCTTCTTTCCCAATCCCACACGTTACTGACTCTTGTCATAATCCGTTTTCTATCGAGACTCTTGTGTTCGCTTCACCCACGTTTTCGACCCACAAATTGTGTCCATGTTGATTTAATTTGTCTCTTAAGTTCAACCTACTGCTTTTATCACACTTCAGTCTACAAAATTCGACTGGGGCGGTTCAAAATACAGAAAGATGGAATTTCCATTATAATTACTTTATTTGACACGTTTGCACAATAATTGCTATTTTACTTAGTATGGTATCTGACACGTCCTATACAGTATATGTATTTTACTCAAATTTACATGATTTATTAAGGTTCCATTTGTTTCGTTTGTGTCGATGCAAACTAATAAATAGTGTTCCGAACGAGTTCAACAGATGTAGCAACTAGTGCTGAGATAAACAGGATCTTCATAAAAATGCTTATTATGAGCAATGAATATGTCAAATTACCTGCGATAGGGGGTCCGATGATAACTGCTATTCCGTGAAATAATGTTAGAAAACCAAATCCTATTCCCAGCAAAGTTGTTCCCAGGAGATCCACGGTGATCACGGATTGGAGAAAACCAAAAGTTCCTTAAATGAAAACGAGACTAGCAGGTTAAAGAATCGGTAATTTTAACTTGCTCTTGTAAATATAATGAGTATTTAAGCAACAGACATAAAATATATACGAGGCCTCTTTCTTAACACAGTGTTGGAGTGTACAGTAAATTACGATTTAGTAAAGAAACTTTATTATAGGGAAAGCAGAATCAAGCTAACAATAGATTTCTAGGAAGGTTAATGGTTCGCAACATTTTTGGCCAATTTATTTTACAGAATTCAAAATAAGATGTCAACTACCTAAAAGATAGTAAATTATTTTTTCATTCAGAAGATGACCTTGAAAATCAGATTGCCAGACCCGAAATCGCCTTTTAACCTGGACAGTGGCAACTATTAACATTTCTATCAATAAAAACATAAATAAACATAAATATAAAGACATATTGCAAACATAGTATATAAACCCTAAGAAGGCCAGTTGGCCAGAATTATCTACGGAGTGTTTACTTACCCGTGAAAACTCCTAAGATGACACCATAAGCTATAAAAAGCCATTTGTCATAAACAAATGCACAGCCAATTGTTGCGATTCCTCCAATTAAAAGTGCAATGGTCAATGTCCATATTCGATTAATTTGAGCGATGTCAATGATTAAACCGATCAAAACTCTGCCTAAAATACCTGTAAAAAACAGTTAAAAATATCAAGAGGGCGTCATGATATTTAAAATTATGTACATGCCTTTTGTGGAGAAGATAAAGAGATTACTTCACAGCATGCAATAATTTTCTCAAATCATACCAATATGTATCTGTAGCTTATGACAGTGTGAGTGTGTGTATAAAGTCAACCGTGAAAACAATATAGACAAATAATTTCCAAAAATATTTTGTAAAGACTACTACTTCAAACTGCCGTCAAAAATAAACGTTGACGTCATATCAACAGCTATTCCGTCTTTGCACACAGCGGGTAATTACTTCATGGTTTTGTGAGCGAAACTCGCGTTGTTTTCTCTGAAAAGTATGACGTTACGCTAGTAAACATGTGACGTCACAATCTATACCCAACTGCAAGGGCAGATAACTTTGTAATATGCAGAGACGGATTTATTAATTTTATTATTGCTTTCCAATTAGTATTGTGATAATCCTAGAAGTTAACTCATTAAACTTAGTAAATAATCCTGTAAACGTTTTATCGTGATCAATAACCTAAGATTAAATCATTTAAATATATTTCATTACTTGATGCTCCGGATACAGTGAATATGAGAGCTGTGTCAGTAGGCGATACATCTCTCGTCTTTGCCAATTCTGGAACCATCACATAAGGTACAAAATAAGCCATGGCCGTACAGAAACCTGATACGGCAAATATCAGAAATGACGGCGTCTTCAGTACTTTTCCAACTGCAGTCTGGAGTGACGAGTTTGTTAACTTCCCAACGTCATTTGGATGTGATTCTGTTAAACATTTATAATAAATGTCAAAATAATTAACAACCGTCCTTTTCAAAAGCGTTATTTACTATACAATAAAAAAGCGATATTTGTTTTGTGTACCTTTGACGTACATATTTTCTCAAAATTACAACTAAATTTTATATTAATAATTTGAAATTGAGGATGGTTATTGTAACACAACAATGTCTTTATATATGTATTAAAGCATTGATATCACTATTTTTAATTTGATTGGGGTATGAACAAAATTTCGTTTGCAAACTATGAATACGCGTGAATGTTTTTCATAATCCGATTTTCAAAAGAATTATTTTCCGAACCAATAAGCAACGTCATTGTCTATTGTAACATCACGATAACGTCGAAGTTTCACGCCATTCTCAGATTGGTTTTTTTTTTTTTTAATAGAGTCATAATAGAGTCCAAAAAGTATTGGCTAATCAAAAAGTCAGATCTGGTATGAAAACAAAGAAAAAACAATAGGTATTTTCACCATTTGGTGAAAAACCCTAATTATAGATATAAACATGTACATGTAAAGCAGTACGGAGTGGAGGTTGGTAACGTTGCCGAGACATACACTGTGGTTAGACTTTAAATACTCGTACAATCGAAATTAAACGTTTGGTGTACTTTTCATTCCAAACAATAATATCGACATCACGGATAATCAAATACATCCTGATCATTAGATTCTCTTATCGTTACAAGTTGTATACTAACCATTCTCTGTATGTATATTGAACAAAACAGCACCACAAACGACTCCTTGTATTCCAATACCAGCGAGCAGTAGGAAGGTCTGTCTCCAGCCATACATATCTAGCCACATCGTGGTTAGCCAGGGTATAGTAATATTTCCACATCCAGAGCCGGACGATGCTATCGCTATCGCAATAGAACGTCGTCTGTCAAATTGGAGATTGACTGTTACGTTAGCTACCAGGTGACACATACCAAACCCAACACCTGTTACAGACAAAAAATAAGATAACTTTACAATACTCATATTCCCTGTGTTACATTTTAGATAATATTCTTGCTTTTTTGTTTGCAGAAAATATCTGGCCAATTAAAAGTGTATCTTGTTTCGAAGAATATAATAAACAAAGAAATTATTTATCTGGGATCGTGACGCCAACCATCGATAAATCTTTATCAATCTTAAATATGCTCCATCGCAGACAGAGCATCTTTTGAACAATAAATGATGTTTACTTGTGTATATATGTGTTGAATAAATACAAAAATATCACAAAAAATAATTTGTTTTGCTTTTGGAGCATGCGAAATCTGTACTTCATTCCATATCGGATATATTTCGTGACGCAATTAATTATTTTTATTTTGAATAAAAATACAAAGCTCAAACTTTTCAGTGGTGGTAATGGTGTAACTGGAGAAAAATATTTATTCGTCTGGTCCTGTTTTGATCAAAAGAGAAAAATACCATTAATCCACATTGTAGCATCTTTAATTGAATGATTGCATGTTTTGTGTCGGCTTTACGTTTCAATTAAAACCTTTGATAACACACGACTTTCACACATAAATACTTATAGATTCGACTAAATCAAAGAAGACTTTCTGTTTTGACCATTTTGTTTAATCCCAAAATGAAATATGTATAACTAGGGTCAAAGGGTAATCTACAATGTACTAGACATATCCCTTCAGTACTTTTAGGGAAATAGCGGTAACAAATTTGGTATCAAAATCAAGGTTGCTGAGAATTGAGGAGGATACACATAAAACGAAGGACCAAAACCTATTTTAATTATGGCGGACTAATGCAAAATACATTATCATTTCTCATCAAATTGTGTTTTTAACCAGTGGCCAATGGGCCTTAACGGTTACCTGATCATGTTTTCCGATACAGAATGAAACAAGGACATAGTCATTCAGATCCCCCGCCAATGGAGATATCAAAGCTGAAGTAAGTTTGATTGTGGAGACTTACGTGTATGAAAAAAAAACAGGAAAAAGGAAGTTGAGCTAAAGAAAGATGGAGTATAATTCAAGTAGAGCGGGGCTGCAATTGTTGAATCAGGTATACAGCCTTGACATTTATATTAGACGATATACACAAAGATGGGTGGAGTTTTGCAAAGTAACATTTACCATTTACCATGATATTTTCAGCAATGTTTCCATGGTAACGGAAAAAGTGCAAAAAATGAAACCTAAAAATAGCAAAAGGTACTACTAGACCATAAAAAGAATGTGTCTATGAAGTTCGTGGAAATATCTCTGCTGGTTTTAGAGTTATGCTCCGGAAATGAACCTACTACAAAAATATGATATTTTCAGCAATGTTTCTATGGTTACAGAAAAAAAACACAAAAAGTGAAAACCTAAAAATAGCAAAAGGCACTACTAGACCATAAGAACAATGTGTCTATGAAGTTTCATGGAAATATCTCTGCTGGTTTTAGAGTTGTGCTCCGGAAACGATTCTTACACAAAAATCTGCCATTTTCAGCAATGTTTCCATGGTTACAGAAAAAAGTACAAAAAGTGAAAACCTTAAAATAGCAAAAGGCACTACTAGACCATAAGACTAATGTGCCTATGGAGTTCCGTGCATATATCTCTTCTGGTTTTAGAGTTATGCTCCGGAAACGAACCTGGTACAAAAATATGATATTTTCAGCAATGTTTCCATGGTTACGGAAAAAATGCAAAAAATGAAAACCTAAAAATAGCAAAAGGCACTACTAGACCATAAGACCAATGTGTGTATGAAGTTTCGTGGAAATATCTCTACTGGTTTTAGAGTTATGCTCCGGAAACCATTCGTACGGACGGACGGACGGAACCCATTTGTATATCCCCCGCCAACTTCGCCAATGTCATGTTACACAGATGTGTATGCTTTTCTAAAGTCGAGTCCTGTCAAATTAGCGCTCCTAATACAGATAGCTATTTGGTGACAAAAACATGTACTTCGGCTAGAACGAATGCATAGACACTTGTTAGTAACTAAGTTATGTTCAAATACACCTAAGAAGTGATTTATAGGCATATATTTACATTCAGTGGTGAATTGATAGTATAAACCCCGTTGATTTCAACCAAAGGCTACTCAACTTTATTTCTCGATAGATTGAGTATGTCACGCGCAATTTGGAGCCGCGCGGATGAATTTATGATGGTCCAAATCAGATACTTGTTTTCAGTACCGAACGTACGTTCGATGAACATGTACATGTATCAAAATAGGTTTGAACACATATGATATGTACGTGTGTAAATACAAATGTAGAAAAGTTACATTGTTTATGTTACTACCGTACCTCTTTGAGCAATGCTTCCGTGCGTATGATAAATAAACAATGTTGAACAATGTACAGTTTTGCACATTCCGATGACGTTGCAATGTTTACATGTTGTGTGTCGGTGAGTGTGTGTTGTTCGCTCTAACATGTAGATCTACATCCTATTTGTATTTTTAACATCTTTGGTTGTACGCAAATGGATAAGATATGTCAGGACAACATCAGTCTTTCAGTTGCATAAGTTGCAAAACGACTTAGCACGATAATGCATTTTTGTTCACCTCGGGGGACAGCCAAGTCCTGTACGTTAGACTATATACTGTGAATCGGCAACTGTAGGCCTTAGATACACAATGTACGTTTGAGTGTTTCGAAATATCAATGAAACGGAATCTTTCAATTGTAGCTTTACAATACTTGTAATAGATATCTCTAATATTTACTGAAGTGTTTGAAACAACAATATAAATATAAGCTAACATTGTGAGAGTGGTAAACGTTTACAGTAGTGGGCCTACCTGTGTTTGTACATGTTCCTCGAAACGACGTCCGATACATTTGAAAATCTCCAAAATCCGGAAATAATGACATGGAACTATGTAAACATCCGTGTATTCAAGTAATTTCAAACGTGAACTGATTAAGAAGAACTCAAGTGATCACAAAATTGAAGAAACTCTCTGTTTGTCACACCTCCTTGACACAGGCGGTTTGAATCGGACGCCGCGTCACAACTACGTTAAATATCCTGCCACGTTATGAATTGTGTAAGCGTGTGTAATCATACGAAGTAAAAGATTAAAACCAAACGGCTTTGCACCATGGTGTTTTTAACAAAAGATAATAAAACGATTTATAGTTCCATACCGGGAAACCCCAGATATATGCATCATCAGACGGAACTCATTTTATTTGTATGTTCATTGATAAATTGGCGGGAATTTCCGCCACTTCGAGTGGCTGTTCTAAATGCCTGTCGGAACTAAACGATATAATTCAATTTTAGTCTTATAAATGCCATAAACACTATTAAGGGTAAATTTTGAGCTATGAAAATAATAGTTAAGACTGTAAATATAAGGATTAAAGTCTCTTTCTGGTGGTTCTATCGAAGGATAAAGTTGAGTAGGGTATCGATATTTGTTTCATGGACCGCTTCGCGATCCATTCCAAATATCAATACCCTACTCAACTTTATCCTTCGATAGAACCACCAGAAAGAGACTTTAATCCTTAAATAGAAATGATCAGTTTAAACAAGCGATTAAACATTATGTTTAGACTCAGCCAATCACAGATGACGTTATATATAGATTAAACAGTGTTTTGATTGCGTTAAAAGTTGTATGAACGCAATGGGATACAGACATAGTCAATATAGCGGTGTCTGTATAACGCGCTACATTGAATATTTCTGTATCCCATTGTGTTCACGCTACCTTTAACGCAATCAAAACACTGTTCAATCTATATATTTACATAAATAAGTAAATTACCCTGACTTTAATAGGACGTTAAAACATACAAACAAAAACAAAACAAAGAAAGCCTTGTATGTGTAGGCCTGTTTTGAATGCAAAGACGGAGGCTGATGATACTGTGTCGAATAGGCTTCCTGTGATGTTTTTTTTCTGGAAACCTGTACATGATTTGTTAACCTATTGTTCGGTTAAACGCTCCCAGAAATGTTCTCCGACAATCAGATGTTCTGTATATGTAGGTGAGATGAGTGACCGTACACATACTAATGTAACTACTGCATGGAATTTCTCTGTACCTGCATGTCTATATGAAATATACAATTAGAACAATACAGTATTACCGTTACAATGCTGGAACAAATCTTTTGTTTTGATGTGAAATACATATTGAATTAGATCTAAAAAAATTCTCCATTGTTATTTTGAAATCATTTTCTCGAAGCGTGAACTAGAGGTAGTTCGTACCTGCACTGCGTTTGTATTCATACAACGTTGCTATTACACTAATTTGAACGCAACTCCCCTCCCACTGACTATATAGGGGCATAGATAAATATAAAAAGTCACGTCATTTTTGATTGGTTAAGCATAAACGTAAGTCTAAGAGTAGACCTGAACCCAGCACCATAAAACTATACTCAGATAGATGATTTACTCAAGTAAGTGATTTTATAAAGACTTGAGTAAAACATCTGTCTGAGGAAGTTATATGGTTTGGGGCCAAGAACATTTATCTAAAAGCAAATATATACATACAATGTGACAGGAAAATACATCGATTTAGAACTGCACCTTGCAGTTCATCAGTTGATATGACAAATAATTGGGATATCTTTATCTTAATTTCTTTTTTTAATTAAAGTCCTGTTTACAGACATGACCATCTAACAGGCTGGGAAGAAGTTCTGAGTTAAATGTGTTGTAATTATAATACTGACGAATTATGAAGAGCTTTGTAATTTTCATATGTTACATACGGCCAAACTCTAACAAGTTTGATAATTACAATACTTACAATGATTAGGTTTTAGTTTTACACAGACAACCATCCCTAAAAATGAATTTAGGCAGTACCGACTTTGCTATGAGTATATGTTCATACCGTCTTGCCATGTTATAATGAGAATTGCTATTTATTAATTGTTTTGTCCATATGAAGGCTGTTACACTCTGCGTGCACATATTGTGCCCTACATGTGCCCTACAGGTAGGGCATTAAACGATCGTATAAGGCGACTAAATTTTGGATAAATACTTTTCTCTTTTTCCGAATTAATCTCTACCTACTGTCCCTGGGCTTTGCCTTCAGTTAAGGGCTCGCCCCTGTGAATTAGGCTCTGGGTATTGTCCCCTGGCTGAGACACACCAGAGCCTAAGAAATAGGTTTGTGTTCCTGATAGTGCTCAGCATTAAGGCCCCTTCATACTGGATGAAGACTCTATTACGCGGGTGGGATGTGTTGCTTAGTTCACTATACACGACGATACAACATGACTATACCAATCTCGCACAACACACACCTCTCACTTAACCATACACACCACACACGGAAGTCTGTCCTTTCATGATCCTGGCTGTTAATAGGACGTAAATCTGTAGTAGTGCGCTAGAAGTGTACCTAATGGCCCTATTGCATGCGACAAAGGCGACTTAATTCAGGATTTTATTTTTCCTTTCTTCTGGACTTGGCCTTCGGTTAAACGCTGTGAGGAACACACCGAAGTCCATAAAAGTGGTAGTTTCTGCTCCTGCATACTGGTTGGCCTGTCGGTATAATGTCACCGGATGGAGTGTGTTGTTTGCTTTCTCCGGTGGCATTCTTCAGTGATATAGCACTATAAAAAGGGCGAGAGTTCTGCTATACAAGACACAATACGAATATACCGCAGTCCATAAATGACCCTGGCTGTTAATTGGACGTGGATTTAATCAAACAAACCAAACAAAACATATACGGTAAAAGCTAGAATTATTATGATCCAATTATATTAATATAAACCTCATTCAATGTACGAATTGCACTTTAACGTTATTGCCGTTCATCCAAACACACTGTGAAATCTGCTTCCGATTTATGCCTAATAGTGTCTGTACTTATATCACTGTCCGTCTGACAGTTTCAAATCGTTTTTCACATCTTGATTGCTGATTCTACTAGTTGTCTGGACTCCCACCGTGCTGGCACCTCCAGCAGCACTCACTCTAAACTTTACGTTTTCTAGTTGCATTTTAGCCAATAACTCGGAAGGGCGTTTCCGTTCGGTTTTTTTTCTTCTTGATTGCTTCTATCATCTATTATTGCAGGTTCCACATTGTATCATTCTTATTTTTTTGTCTGCGGTAGCTCTCTTTCCTGCCACAGGACAGTTTGCAAATCTTACATCTGTACCAAGGTGGCACTGGCCCTTGTTTTTTTATGTCTGCAGTAGCTCTCTTTCCTGCAGATCCTGCGATCCTGCGATGAATACCAGTAATATTTCATCACGTGAGGTGGAAACTATATTTTTCATTTGCGCTTCACACTCGTGAAAAATATCAAATTTTCCACCTCATTCGATGAAATATAACTGCTGTTCATCAAGTAACTTGGATGGTTTACCTGTAATGATGCCGTATGTGAGATACAGCCAGTGGAGAGAGGGGGCGAATGCGCTGCCAACCATTCCAACACCAATTAGGACCGACCCAGACATAGCCACAAGGCGACAGCCAAAACGTTTCTCCAGTATACCGGCAACAGGACCTGGAAATACGGGAAAGTAGATGCGGTCAATCTTATGAAATAAACAAAATTCAACATGTACGTTACATGTTATTTTACATATTACGAATACATATTTATTAATCACATTATCTTAATTTTCCATCTTTTATTCAGTCTACAAAGATCACACACTTAACTTGTGCCTGAACACGCCTTTCCACTTTTTACTTTTAATTATTGCATTGCTATTTGTAGGAAGTATTTTAACACAATTTCTCTTAGTCTTTGTCTAAACACTGCCTCACTTTTGGCCTCGAGTTGAGCCTTCGCCCCTGTGAGGAAGGCTCTGGGTTCTGTCCCCTGGCCGAGACACACCAAAGTCTATAATAGTGGTAGTTTCTGCTCCTGCTTAGCGCTCTACATACCGGGATTGGGACGACTGGTTCGTCCGTTGTCAGTATAATGTGACCGGTGGGGTGTGTTGCTTGTTGTCTTCGGTGGCATTGTTCAGTGATATAGCACCATAAAAAGGACAATAATTCCACTATACAAGAAGACACAACACGAATATATCGCAGTCTCCCAAAACACGCACCTCGCATTACATACACGCAATACACAGCATACATGGGAGGCCGTCCTTACATGAACCTAGCTGTTAATAGGACGTTAATTGAATCGAACAAACAAACGAACAAATCTTTGTCTAAACATGATAAATATCAATTTAGAGTGTAAGCCTGTATCAAAGCAAAACTGAAGTTAACGTATGATGATCAGAAGACTTCTGACGTTATGAAAGATAAACATTCTATCATAAAATGAAGATCCACCACAAGTTTTATAACAAATAAACAAATTGATAAGAACATATCCTTCAGATGAGGTTATTCTCGGGTATTCGAAGTACGCAATCGCTAGGAATTATTATCAATTAATAACGAATGGTTTATTTGATTGCAGAAAGAAAACTACTCTCTTTTTTTAATTACACATGTTTGTAAACATAGTTATTAAGCATAGTTAGGTTCCGTTTCTGTTTGGTTGATTATTTTAACGTCCAATTAACAGCCAGGGTCATGTACGGAAGCCCTTCTATGTATGCAGTGTGAAGCGTGTATTAAGTTCGATGTGCGTGTTTTGGGAGACTGCAGTATGTTCGTGTTGTGTCTTCTTTTTTAGTGGAACCATTGCCCGTTTTATAGTGCTATATCACTGAAGCATGCCGCCGAAGACACCAAGCAACACACGCCACCCGGTCACATTATACTGACAACGGGCAAACCAGTCGCCTCACTCCCTGTATGCTAAGCAGGAGCAGAAACTACCAATTTCATTAGACTTTGGTGTGTCTTGGCCAGGGGACAGAACCCAGAGCCTTCCTCACAGAGGCGAACGCTTAACTCAAGCCCAAAAGTGAGGCGGTGCCAAGGGAGGCATTAGGGAAGATAAAGTCAGTTAGGAAGAAGAGAAAAGATAAGATCCTGAATTAAGTCGCCTTTTACGATCATATAATAAGGGCAGTAGGTACCATTCTAACCGATATGTTCATGAAGAGAAGAAGTAACATCTAGGTATTCAATTTGTCATTTGATAACATTGATTTTCCGTTACTTAATCGCACATCTTGATCCTGTCAAATATAATGATAAACTTATTTCATTAGACCTGAACTTGAGGAAATCACACAGCCGACCACAGTTGGCCTTTGAATTCAAATTTGTGTTAATAGTTTATATCGTAGTTTATATATAGTATATAAGAATGGGTATTCATTGATGCAGTGAATACTTGGAAGGGGAATAAACAAATAGATCACCTAGAAGCTTTCAGATAAACATAATAGACAATGGTCGATATAATGAAAATTTCACAGTCATTGATTATGTGTATAGGAGTAAAGTGGACAGACATTTGATTTATTTTCCATTTAATAATAAGGACCTCCTGATGCGGATCTGTGCCCAAAATATTTCAGATGACACAAATATATATATATATATAATAAAAAAATGTAACCAAAGAGTTGTTTTACATGTACAACAATCAATCTATTTCACATGGGGAATACTAGATAAGTGTCATTTGGTGTTTTCCTGTTCCCGCAATTATGTCAGTGACATTATAAAGTTTTCACCTGTGGTGATCCCTGGTCACCATCAATTATGTTCTGTAATCACATTGTAAATAATACTTTCAATACATCCACTTTCCTGATATTTGACAAAAGGCTGAATAATGTGTAAATACTGTCTATTAAAGTGATAATTTCTACTCCTGAGAAATAGCAATGAAAACTTCAATTATCAAATTACAGGTTAATTAATTTTTCATCACGCTGACATTAAGACAGACTGAATGAGCCAGTTATGACATTCATGATTAATAACATGATTAGTATCCACAACAAAGGACTAGATATGATAATGGCTCTTTTTGGCCCCTAAATCTACCAAATTTTAAATTAAGTATTTAGAAATTAAGTTGCCGCGTTTGAAATATTGAATACACCCCTGATAAAAACTTAATGATGTTTTTGTTGACAGAAAGTATGTTTTTGCTATATAACCATGGTAACTTTGCATAAATTATGCAAATTTGAAAATTTTGTCAATTTTGGCACATATTTTGATAGTTTTTCTTTTAAAAGCAATAGAGCGCATTATAGAACAAACTTAATATTTTAAGAGAATTAGCAGACTCGAAAAATACATCATTTTGAGAAATATAAAGTTTGTTCTAGAATGCGCTCTATGTTAACTAGATAAAAAACTGCATAAAAAATGCCAATTTTGATGAAATTTTCACATTTTGCATAATTTATGCATAATAAAATGGTTGCCATGGCAACTAGAACTGCTATATTACCTTATAGCACTATCAAATATGATTAGTATCCACAACAAATTTTGAACTTATTACAAAATAAAATATAAGACTCACCGATAACAAGGAGGAGACCAGAACTAAGGGAGGCTATCCAACTGGTTTCAGCAGCACCAGAGTCGAACTGATCTCGTAACTCACTGTACATAACTCCGAAAGACGTAACAATACCCAAACTAACAAAGTGAAGACCGAAGCTACTTACTACAATAACTACATTTACCCAAGTATTACTACGACAGGAATACTTTGCCATTTTGTGTAGAGGAATCCCCGATCTACAGCTGCGTTGTACACGCTAGCTATCACAATACGCGGCTTTGTACTTGTGTTTATATTTATATCATTGCCAAACGGTCATCGGTGTACCAACTTTTCGTGATCATGTGTGAATGTCTGCTCTGGCCCACATGTGTACATACGAGAAAACGTTTCATTTTTATGAGGCATTGTATTGAATTACTACAATACTGATAGGCCAGGGATATCCGCTATATGACTGACCCACCAGGGAATCGGATTCTATCACAATAATTATGGGAGGGCGCGCTTTAATGACTGACCCACCAGAGTATCGGACTCTACCATAGACCAGGGAGGGCCCTCTATAATGACTGACCCAGCAAGGGTGTCGGACAAGCAACCTATGACATTGATCCGTTTTAGTCAACATCTGGTTAACTGCGAACTACTTTATTACATAATGATATCACAAAAGAATCCCTTTCAGTCAAGTCCTTGATTAGTTTATTTCATTACTGTTTCACAATTATTTTGTTTGTTCGTCGCCTTATTGACAGCCAGTGCCATGTTAATTGTTTATCAGTTGGCTACAAACATAATTTGGAGCTGCTCACCGTATACATGGGAGGCAAATATTCCTTACGTGACCCTAGCTGTTAAAAGGACGTTAATCAATCAAACAAAATTTGGAGAAAGAGTCATATTGAATATCTGGTTACCACAAAAGTCATTTAGTAGATCCTTCTAAATTTTAGAACAGCAGTCCACTTTCTCCTGCTGAGGAAGGTACTTTTAACGAGTTTTGATCCTTGGCAAAGACACTTCAACGTCAATTCCAGTAACTGATTCTGTGGTCATATGTTGCAGTGTGACCACTGTGTGTGTTCAATTAAAGTTGTATTTCTAATAATTTTCACCATCACAAACTGTCATAAAACATACAATGTGTGAATATGGATGCTTATATATGATGGTTCAGATCCATAAACGCACCACACGTTTTGGACGAACCGCCACAGTCAACGCCATGTTTCAAACTTTCGGATAATATAGGAAAACCGAATTGCATCACGCGACAGACATCGGCGCTACTCGTATAAATCGGATCATCTAGAAACGTGTCACGTGGCCAACATCGGCAATACCCATACATATTGGAACAGTTCGGAAACTAAGAGAGACAGTGGAAATATGTAGAACACTTTAAATATTTTTTCCATGCCAAAAACAGCAAGTCAGAGACCATAAAATTTCAATAAACTGTCAGA
Organism: Argopecten irradians; assembly: GCF_041381155.1. Taxonomy (NCBI): domain Eukaryota; kingdom Metazoa; phylum Mollusca; class Bivalvia; order Pectinida; family Pectinidae; genus Argopecten; species Argopecten irradians. The sequence goes on along the minus strand of NC_091137.1, from coordinate 25,914,329 downwards.
AGTGATATGGATTTAAATATATTTCATTTGCATAGCTTAAGACTTTATGGTCAGTATTTTCCCGCAAGACATGAATAGTGATAGATACGATGACTTCAAATTGGCAATGACGATAGTATTTGAACATTATGATATAAGTTACATATCGTATATTATAGTGCGGTGTCGTCATTTCCCTATACCAAGTATATTAATATGAAATATAACATGCATTATGTCATTATATTGTATAAATAATTTGACGTTACCGTATAACATTAAAAACAGTATTACTATATCACACGCCGCATGGTACACTTTGGTTTGGTTTATTAATAGTGTAACTGTTCATGCAGCTAATATTTTACTAATTATGATCAATAGTTTATGAAACAAGTATTCTAATAATACTATCTTGCTATCCGTAATGGACTGATGTGACTCCTTGTATAATTATTACAGTCTGATATCGGGTCTTTATGTAACATGTATATTTACTAACCAAAAATATTTTACTTGCCTTTGAGGACCACGCAATAGATTAGACTTTGGTGAGCATTTTGTCCCCTTTTAATAGTTTCATTATTATTATTTTGTTTACAAAATGTTTGATTAATCAACGTCCCATTAACAGCCAGGGTCATATTAGGACGCCCCCATGTATGCGGTGTGTTGCGTGCATGAATTGCAGGTGTGTTTTGCGATATATTCATGTTATGTTTTCTTGTATAGTGGAGCTCTTACCCTTTTTAGTGCTATATCACCGAAACATGCCACCGAGGACACCAATTAAATTAAGCAACACACTTCACGTGGTCACGTTATACTGACAACAGGCCAAACAATCGTCCTTCTCCAGTATGCTGACCGCCAAGAGGAGCAGAAACAGGAAGCCAAAAGTTAGCGTGGCTGTATCAAGGAAGACGTTAGGAAGGACATCGTTAGGAAGAAAGAAAAGATAAGATCAAAACTTTAGTCGCCTTTTATAAACGTACAAAAGGGGCAGCAGGTTACAATTCTAACGACCAATTAACCGATTTTCATGATATAAATTATCATTTGCTTCTATGGTAAAATTTGCGCTTTGCTGCCCGGATCACATCTATAGTACAAATTTGTATACGTAAAGACGATTTGAGTACCAAACGGTAACCGATATTTCATTAGCTCTTATTATTTATGGAAAGAATGAATTTTATATTATGATATAATTCAGAGAGGTGATACAATTGAAAAACATGATGATTAATTTAGAAGGATGGATGTATGTGTTAAGATGTTATATCCGAGGAAAAGTTGCAAAATACATGGATATGACCGCAATAGATTGCATCATGAGTAACGATATACCTAACAGGCGGTGTATGGAATTTGCAATGTATTATAAATATAGACTAAGTAAATCACTTACATGTATTTCAAGAATGTACAAACCCAGGTTTCCTACGTTAGACATCTTTCTTTTGCTGTAACCATCATCGATGCATTATCGTCTGCGCGTTTACTGCTGACAAAATGACGACGAGACCACACGAGGGATAACTGACAATCGAATTTGTAGAGGCAATGTTTAATAATAATATAAAATATATGAACTACTTTATTGTTTATAATGACATTTAAAATTGTTTTGATCAAAGATGTATTATGTCTGATGTTTGCTTTAAGTACTCGTATATGTAGGCGGATATATGTAGTATACACGATTTGTAGCTCTAGAATACCAGGTTAATTTTGATGTGAGATTTAGGAAAGCCGTTTTGCGAAATCATCTTGGTTTTCTGTCGAGCACCAAAATACAAAAAAATTATGTACAACTTGTATTGTAAGATACAACTGTGTATTCTATTTACCCTGCAACCATTTTCTTATACATGCAGATGACATTCAAAACGAAAGCGGTTATTTACATGATTTCGCTCGAAGCGAGGCGATTGTTTGATGACCAAGAAAAGATTCATTCACTAAACCGAACGAGAATGTACTCTTTTACTACATGTACCTTGGGAAAGCGCCTCCACAAACAGTTCCAGTAAATCTGTTTCCTGTGTAATATCACTGATGCAATATAGAAATATGTTTTTGTTTGATTAATAATCATGATATTAAAAGGCGGTTCACTTAAGGACGGCCTCCCTTTTACATGTATGCGACGTGTAGCGTGTATGTAGTGTCAGGTTCATGTTTTGGTAGACTGCGGCATTTTCGTGTTATGCCGCCTTGTATTGTAGAACTGCTGTCCTTTTCATAGTGCTATATCACTGAAGCATGCCACCAAACAACAAACCCCACAATACTGATTACGGGCGAACCAGTCGTTCCTACTCCCTGTAGTCCAAAGCGATAATCAGAAACTACCATTGTTTTAGATTATGGTGTTTTTCGAGTAGAGGACACCTAGAGCCTACTTCACAGGGGCTAATGCTCACCAGAAGGCCAAAAGTGATGCGGTATGAAGGAAGACGTTGGGAAGAATAAAATTAGGAAGAAAAAAGATACTAAATGTTGGAGTCTGTCACGTTGTTACTGAGGTACATCTGCCTCTCTGATATGTGTTTGATTATCACAAACGCTTGATTCAAACACTTTTTCCAAAACGTCATATTTCTAGACAAAAAAGTATTGTTAAAAAAACGCCGCATTTCCCGAAAACGGCGTGAGGTGAAAATGTTGAAAATTTCACACGGTACAATTCATTTACAAATTGTATTATCAAAACTGTGGAAAATACTACGCGTTGTTTTGCTTAGTAAACGAATCCCTTTCATAAATCACACTTTCCGTTGACTAATCCTCGTACAAATCACGTGCATGACTACAAGAGGACTAAGTCGGGAAGTTTTCCTTACATGACCTAGGCCAAACCAACAAAAGTGTTGTTTGGTGTCTTTGGCAGTACATATTAGTGATAAAGCACTATAAAAAGTGCAAGAGTTCCATTATACAAGAAAACATGAATATACTAGTCTTCCAAAACACTCACTACGCACTGCATACACATTACATATCGCATACATGGAAGGCGGTTCTTACTTGACCCTTGCTGTTAATAGGACGTTAATAAATCAAACAAACAATATAACTTAAAATTACATCAATGATAAATTAATAAAATTATTGTATATTGATATTCTTGATTATTATCATATGCACATATTTTACGTTCACAAAACAATCATACTTCGTGATATATTGTCAAAAGAAACATACGACATCATTTGGATAGTAAATGCCATAACTAATTTGTATCAAATATCAGGTGACCTTTAAGGTCATTGTCGAAAATGCCATTAACATCATTTAAGGACGTGCCAATTTTGTTGGTGGTGGAAAGCCGGAGTCCCCTGAGAAACAACTGACCAGCGGTCAGTAGGTGGCTACTGTCCCACATGGGATTCGAACTCGCAAACCAGATATAAAGGGATTGTAGTAATATATCAGAACATCTTAACTAATCGGCCTCCACAGCCATTATAAACACATTGTGGTATAATAATACCTTACACTTCTCGGACGATTGCAGACTACCTAGCTGACTTGCCCGGAAAAAACCTCATCGAAAACATGACCGACAAAATCGTTTACAAGTCGCATGTCACAAAATTGTTGCATCACTTATATTATTACAGATCTCTGAACAATGGAAACATATGCACACATTTTAGTGACATTTGACAACAAAACGTAAATACTGATAATGGATGTATCTTTGTATGCTTGAAATATTTAAGTTTAAACGTAGATTGCAAATATTTGGTACGAAGAATTCATCAATGTCATTATTTTCATCTGAATCACAAACTGTCTTAAAATCATCGGCAGGGCCTAGTGTTTTAACACATTGTGACCCCTCGGGTGGGATAAAATGGCCTCGTTTTATGACTGACCAACCAAGATATCCGACCGCAAGAGATTCCCCATCAATACACTATATACAAGCTGAAATGTTTTAACGATCTGTTTTATCCAAGTAACTGTTTCGCAAAAATGTTGATATATTAAGAGATCATACATTCACAAGGATTGTTGACCAAAAATAATGTATCTGATGAAATGTTTTTGATCTTAATTAAATACATTAATTCATTTGAGGGAGTCATAAGAACTACTTTTGAACAGCTTCATAATGATATCTGACAAAAATGCCATTAAATGTTTCATTCTTAAAGCTGACAATGCAAATTAAAAAATATAAATTTGAGATTAAAAAAAATGGTTTCATTTTTTTTTTTCTTCAAAATTCGTTTCTGAGACATTCCCTTGCGTTTCTAAGGACGGGCAGACGCCATTTTGTTTTGAACTCTGCTTGGATACATCACGCCTACCGACCCCTATATAAAGCGCGTGAATCGACACACGTGCGCTCAGTCATGTACATATACACCTAGTACTTGTCCACAGTGTATCTCCTACTAATACATAAACAAACCCCTTACCTGTAATATGTGCAGAGCTTGTTTTAGAAAGCAAACATGTCAACTCCTCTAAGCTGTCACTTAGATGATTCACAACTTGAACTTTCCACACAAATGAATAGAAATCCCAATAATAATCCGTTCACATATCTCCACGTATACTATTGTACCCGATGTACTCGACTGGCCACGTGCACGTGACCGCCTGACCCGAACAAGTGACGCTTCTATAAATAAACTCCCGAAGGTACACACATGTACATGTGCGTGTAATATCTAATTTATATTGAAGTGGTTTTAGATCGTATTTGACATATTTTGTGATCTAGCTGACAGTATTACTTCGATGTACCTTTTCAGGTGAGTGCAGTGTATATTTTTAGCTTGACAATGTTATCTGCTGTTAGAATTTCCGAGTTTGTTTACATTATAATTAAAATGGATCTCGTACGTGGATATAATATATGGATTCATTCAATTCTTTTTATTCAACTGTAGAGATTGTTATGTATGACACTAAATACATGTAGTTATGAGATAAGGGAGATAACTCCTATAGTTTTTTTATCAATACATCCTATAAAGTTCACATAATTAATTTAGGTTATAGAACTTTCTAGAATATCATCATCGTATAAACAAATATGTTTGTAAACATGTTGATTATAAGTAGAGATCTAGAATGATCTATTTCCAGAAAGTTCTGTGTGTTTATTTGTTTACTGTTTTTAGTTAGATATTTCTGGAAGTAGAAGGTTCTCCAATATTCTTGAATTAGGGTTTAGTTATATATACTCCAACTGTCCAAAGCTAATCAGAACTGTAATGAGACCTGTAATAAGACATATCAAGAATTGTACAGCGCCATATAAGATTCTATTGGGAGAGCTATTGTGACTTTATCTGTGGATTATTACAACACTTTGTGTGGATTTATTCATATTGCCTGGAGCTTTACAAATCATCTGTGGACATTCAATTTCCTTGTGGATTTGTGATTATTGTTAATTTGAAACCTGGAAGGATCAAGGATTATACCAGGACATTCGCATACAGATAAGTAACACTTTAAATCATCGTACTAGTCTTGTACCACCACCAATTACTTTAGATATTGTAAACCATCTCTGTATAATATTGTATATATAATTAAATTGTGTTTTGAATTTAGCTGCTGGTTTCTCCTTTCTGTTATTCGTTAATGTAACAGAATTGGGGGCTCGTGTCCGAGATCGATATTTAATTTGTGAAATCTAACTTTGAAAAATTAATTTAGAAATTTTCAAAATTTGTGTACAAACTTTGAGTTTACATTTGAAACCAACAGCTAGATAAATATGACTACTATGCAGGTAGAACAGTTTGTTAAAGCGCCATCCCTGGAAGTTCTTTTGCAAGTTAGTAAGAAGGATTTACTGTTATTGGGTAAACATTTAGGCCTTACTATCAAAACTAATTTGAGGAAAGCTGAAATTAGGAATGTAATTATAAGATATTTTGTTGACAATGGCAAATTTGACTCTAGTGCATTAGATAGTATAGAGGAAACAGTCACTTCAGAAATCCAAATTAGACAAATGGAACTTGAACATGAAATGAAAATGAAACAAATAGAGAAAGAAATGAGAGAAAGAGAAATAGAAAAGGAGTTAAGAGAAAAAGAAATAGACAAAGAAAGAGAGTTAAGAGAAAAAGAAATAGACAAAGAAAGAGAGTTAAGAGAAAAAGAAATAGACAAAGAAAGAGAGTTAAGAGAAAAAGAAATTGAGAAAGAATTAAAAGAAAAAGAGAGAGATCAGATGTTAGAGCTAGAGAAGCAAAAAATTCAAGCTGAAACAGAACTTAGAATTAAAGAATTAGAACTAGCTTCTCAAGACGGTTCAAGTAATCTAACTTTTAGGGGTTTACAAGGAAACAGAGGTTTTGATGTCAGTAGAAATATTAGGTTAGTTCCTCCTTTTCAAGAGAAAGAAGTTGACAAGTATTTTTCTACATTTTGAGAAAATAGCTGACAGTATGAAATGGCCTGAAGATAAGCTTACAATGCTTCTCCAGAGTGTCCTGATTGGTAAAGCTAGAGACATTTATTCTTCTTTATCTGTAGATGAGATTTCAAATTACCAAGTAGTCAAGAAAGCTATTTTGAAAGCTTATGAGTTAGTTCCTGAGGCTTACCGCCAGAAATTTCGAAACTCGAGAAAGAGAGATGAACAAACTCATGTAGAATTTGCCAGAGAAAAGGAACAATTATTTAATAGGTGGTGTGATTCTAAAGAAATTGATGAGGATTTCGGTAAATTGAGGCAATTATTGTTGATAGAGGAGTTTAAACGTTGTGTCCACACAAACATAAAAACTCATTTAGATGAGAGAAAAGTTGAAATACTTAGTGAAGCAGCTACAATGGCTGATGATTACGCTCTCACCCACAAAGGCTCATTTGTTAAAAAACAGTTCTCAAGACAAAAACAGTACCACAGGTACTAGTAAATTTGGTCAGCCTAGGAACCCAACCTTTAGTGGCCCTTCCAACGACAAACCTAAATTAGGTGATAAAACTAAGTCTGCTTCTAAAACAGATGATAGGGTAGGTGTGGGGTCTCCTTCTGGTCCTGTTTGTAATTACTGCAAGAAAGTAGGGCATACTATGTCTGAATGTTATTCTCTCCAGCGTAAGGAGCAAAGGCGTAAACAGTCAGTTCCTTCTGTGTTAGCTATGTCAAAGCCTAGTCAGAAACTTAGTGATATTGTGGAAGATTCTAAAGTGTCTGTTGAGATTAAGAGCTCAGAGTCTGATAGTGTCTTGGAGAAGTACTCTCCCTTCATTTCTGAAGGTTTTGTTTCACTTACTAGTGACATTACCAACTTGAAACCTGTGAAGATTTTGCGAGATACTGGGGCTTCTCATTCTTTGATATTAGATGGCGTAGTGCCTTTGTCTGAGGAGACCTCATCTGGTAGTAGTGTTTTGCTTCAAGGTGTAGAGTTAGGTTTTGTTAATGTGCCTCTCCATTGTGTTTATTTAAAGTCAGATTTGGTTACTGGGCCTGTCACCATTGGTGTTAGACCGGAACTTCCCATAGAGGGCGTGTCGCTCATTTTAGGCAATGACTTGGCTGGAGAGAAAGTTAGGGTAGATCCCTTAGTGTCCAGTATCCCTGATAAAACAGATGATGCTGAGACTATTCAACAGGAATTTCCTGGTATTTTCCCTTCTTGTGCTGTAACTCGTTCAATGAGTAAGAAGGTTTCTGATGTTGCAGTAGTTGAGGATCATTATAGTCCAGGGTTAGGTGACACTTTCTTGGCTCATGATATAGAGGATGTCGGGAGCAAGTGTGATCTTTTGAGCAATCCTGTAGACTTTGATAGTGATAGAGTTGTTCCTAACAAGGGTACTTCTTTGTCTGACATGATGAGTAAATCATCTTTGTCTAGAGAGGAGCTTATAGTAGAACAGGAGAAAGATCCTGAAATCTCCTTATTGTGTAATCGGGCTTTGAGTGAGGAAGAGGCTGAGAAAGTCCCGGTTTGTTACTTCCGTAGGTCAGGTGTGTTGATGCGCAAGTGGCGCCCCCCTGATGTGTCTCCCGTGGAAGACTGGAAGGTTGTCAATCAAATAGTTGTCCCACCGAGGTATAGGCAAGATATTCTAAGTTTGTCTCATGACGTACCTATGGCAGGGCATCTAGGTGTGACCAAGACTTATAACAGGATCTTAGATCACTTCTTTTGGCCCAAGTTGAAACGGGATGTGGCTGATTTTTGTAGGTCTTGTCATACTTGTCAGGTGGTAGGGAAACCTAATCAGAAAATCCCTGTTGCACCTTTGCACCCCATTCCAGCATTTGAGGAACCATTTAGTAGAGTCATTATAGACTGTGTAGGTCCTCTACCCAAAACTAAGTCTGGGAATGAGTATCTTTTAACTATTATGTGTGCTTCCACACGCTTTCCTGAAGCCATTCCACTCAGGAATATTAAAGCCCCTAACATAGTCAAGGCTTTGGTTAAATTCTTTACATTGGTTGGTCTTCCAAAAGCTGTCCAATCGGACCAAGGTTCGAATTTCATGTCTGGTATTTTTCAACAAGTCATGTACCAGCTCCAGATCAAGCAGTATAAGTCTAGTGCTTATCATCCAGAGTCTCAGGGTGCTTTAGAACGTTTTCATCAGACATTGAAGAATATGATGAGATCTTATTGTTTTGAAAACAAAAGAGATTGGGACGAAGGTATACACATGTTGTTGTTTGGCGTTAGAGAACCTGTACAAGAATCTCTTGGCTTCAGTCCCTTTGAACTTGTGTTTGGACACACTGTACGTGGTCCTTTGAAAATTTTGAAAGACAAAATTTTGGACGAAGATTCTAAAGTGAATCTCTTAGATTATGTGTGTAACTTTAAGCAAAGGTTGACAAGGGCATGTGAATTGGCAAAAGAAAATTTGGCCCTTACTCAAACCAAAATGAAAACATGGTATGATAAAGATGCCCGTGCAAGAAGTTTTGATCCAGGTGACAAAATTTTGGCTCTATTACCAATACCTGGTCAGCCTTTGCAAGCTAGATATTTTGGACCTTATATTGTTGAGAAAAAGGTTGATGATGTTAACTACATTGTACAAACTCCAGGGAGGCGCAAGAAAACTCAATTATGTCATGTTAATATGCTTAAGAAATATGTAGATAGAGAAGAGAGCAAGACCTCTCAACCTATTGCTACTTTGGCCTCTGTACCATCACAAAGTGAAAGTACAGCTGATATTTGTAAATTAGACTTAGATGGTGGTGTACAAGATGTAGGTTTAGACTGTGGTGTTAAGTTACGGAATTCAGATGTGCTCGCGAACTTGGACAAGAAACTGTGTCATCTATCAGAAAAGGAACGCAATGAACTGAAAGATTTGATACTTGAGTTTAAACATTTGTTTCCGGATACACCAGGCAAAACAGATGCTATCTATCACGACGTGGATGTAGGCGATGCGCCACCTGTCAAGCAACATCCTTACCGTGTCAATCCTTTGAAAGAAGAACACTTAAAGAAAGAAATTCAATACATGTTGGACAATGATATTATTGAACCAAGCAAAAGTGAATGGAGCTCTCCATGTGTTCTGGTGCCAAAGCCAGACAAGACGTACCGGTTCTGTACTGACTTCAGAAAAGTAAACTCTGTCAGTAAAACAGACTCTTATCCAATTCCAAGGATTGACTCGTGTATTGACAAAGTTGGCAAAGCCAAGTACGTAAGCAAGTTTGACCTGTTGAAAGGGTATTGGCAGGTGCCATTAATAGAAAGAGCTAAAGAAGTGTCGGCATTTGTAACCTCACAAGGTTTGTACCAGTATAAAGTTATGCCGTTTGGTATGAAGAATGCCCCGGCAACATTTCAACGTCTTCTTAACAGCGTGATATCAGAACTGGAAGGCTGTGATGGATACATTGATGACGTCATCAACTACCACGACACGTGGGAAGACCATCTACGTGGGATTCGTGAATTCTTCGAAAGGCTCACTACCATGAAATTGACTGTAAACTTATTGAAATGTGAATTTTGTCATGCAACTGTTGAATTTTTAGGCCATGTTGTAGGACAGGGGCAGGTTAAACCTGTTCAGGCCAAAGTAGAATCAATTATAGATTTTCCAGCTCCTGGAGGCAAAAGAGAGCTGATGAGGTTTCTTGGTATGGCTGGATACTACAGAAAATTTTGTCAAAATTTCTCTGTTATAGCAGCTCCACTTACTGCTTTGTTAAAGAAAAATGTCAAATTTGTTTGGTCAGACGAATGTAAGTCTGCATTTGAGAAATTGAAAGCCATACTATCAAACTCACAAGTTCTGACTGCTCCAGATTTTAATAAGCAGTTTAAACTGTTTGTTGACGCCAGTGATGTAGGTGTTGGTGCTGTTTTGATGCAAGAAGGTGCTGAAAAAATTGACCATCCAATTTGTTATTTCTCGAAAAAGTTTGACAAACACCAGAGAAATTATTCCACTATTGAAAAAGAATGTTTAGCGTTGATTTTGGCCTTGAACCAATTTGATGTATATCTCTGCACTACAGTTGTGCCTGTGTTGGTCTTCACCGACCACAACCCTTTGACATTCATTGGGAAAATGAAAAACAAAAACCAAAGAATTCTCAGGTGGAGTTTGACTTTGCAAGAATACAATCTTGACATCAAACATATCAAAGGGAAAGACAATATTCTAGCTGATGCTTTATCAAGGATTTAAATATTACTTCATATGTCAAGAAAGTTTCCTTTTTCAAGAAAACTTTCTTTTCTTTAAGGAGGGGTGTGTTATGTATGACACTAAATACATGTAGTTATGAGATAAGGGAGATAACTCCTATAGTTTTTTTTTATCAATACATCCTATGAAGGTCATATCATTGATTTAGGTTATAGAACTTTCTAGAATATAATCATGTATAAACAAATATGTTTGTAAACATGTTGATTTTAAGTAGAGATCTAGAATGATCTATTTCCAGAAAGTTCTGTGTGTTTACTTGTTTACTGTTTTTAGTTAGATATTTCTAGAAGTAGAAGGTTCTCCAATATTCTTGAATTAGGGTTTAGTATATATACTCCAACTGTCCAAAGCTAATCAGAACTGTAATGAGACCTGTAATAAGACATATCAAGAATTGTACAGCGCCATATAAGATTCTATTGGGAGAGCTATTGTGACTTTATCTGTGGATTATTACAACACTTTGTGTGGATTTATTCATATTGCCTGGAGCTTTACAAATCATCGGTGGACATTCAATTTCCTTGTGGATTTGTGATTATTGTTAATTGGAAACCTGGAAGGACCAAGGATTATACCAGGACATTCGCATACAGATAAGTAACACTTTAAATCATCGTACTACTCTTGTACCACCACCAATTACTTTAGACATTGTAAACCATCTCTGTATAATATTGTATATATAATTAAATTGTGTTTTGAATTTAGCTGCTGGTTTCTCCTTTCTGTTATTCGTTAATGTAACAAGATCATCATACAGCCAAGGGTATTTTATTGTCAATATAGAAAATTTTTATTGGGCATTGGTTTTGCGAAATTCCTACAACCCGCGAAAGTTAGCTGCGCACAACGTAAGCAGCATACGGTATATGTATCAGAAGTCTAGGATTTTTATTTTTTCCGTGAAAGAAGAACAAACAAAACCGCACACAACAAATGTTTACCTTGTAAAGTAGAAATATTATTTTCAAAGAAAGAGTCGAACTCGATTTAGATCGTTGCACCTATAGACCTTGTCAACAAAGTAAAAAAGAAATATAAACAAAACATTTAAAAGAACATTTCTTTTATTTTGGCGCTCATCACATCATTTACTCTTTTTTTAAATGTCTTTTTGAAACTAAAACCATCAATTCTGAAATGTATAACATTATCAATCGTGATTAAAATAATTGGATTAGATAATGGCAAGTGTAGCAAGACTTCTAACTGACAATGCCGACATTTCTTTTCTTCATTAACAATGCCAAGCTTTACATTTAATTAATATGCAGCAAAAGGATATCGATTCCTACAAGACATTTACAATATATCATTTTGTTCCATGTCCTTCTTGACTACGGGAACTATACCAAAGTATTTTCCCCAGGAATGAGCACGCAACCAAATATATGACGTCATTATGAATGTCATGTGATGTACATGGACAGGGAAATCTCACATGATACCCAATGCTAGATTTTTCTATCTCGTCCGGTCTGTCTGTTCGATTACGCGGTTTTTGGCGGAATTTTACGCCATTCATGTAACAGTCCGCGCATGCGACGTCATACTCTCGAATTGATGACGTCACATGCTTCAGACAATCAATATTATTAGAAATATGTACATTCAGTATTTACCACGCATTGTTTGGTTGTTGTTTTTAATTATTAAAACAGTATGTACCGATTGATCAGCAGTTTTTCTTTGATATAATCGAACTATAGTTTTACGCGGAATGATTAAATTCGAAGCGCATATCAAATGGTCAATGGTCAATCGGCCTTGAACCAGGAGGCCCAAGACGGGATAATTTTACTTTGAACGCGTTTATAAATGGTTTTATTATATCTTAGAGGCGCGAGAAAAAATCTATTACCCGTAAGTGATCGAGATCGGGTTATCTCAGTCTAGGGCTAAGATTGTGTAACGACTAACGACATAATACCAATCGAGGCTAACGCCTCGGTTGGGATTATGTTACAAAATCTTATCCCTAGACTAAGATAACCCTATCTCGATCACTTACAGGTAACATATTTTATTAGTCTGGCGAGGTATAGTCCCCTCGTCTTCGACTCGGAGACTATACCTGGCTAGAAAACACTATATTAGAACAGTTCGATCTAGAAAGAGCCATAATAGAATAATAATTTCATTAGTATCAAAAGAAGAAAAAAAACATCCGTGGTTTCCTTATTCCTTGACCAAACTGTAAATGTCGTATTTGTGTCGTTAGATTTTTGTCCCGCAAATGAATTTTGAATAGCAGGCATGTAATCTGTATAATCTTTATATATTCGGCATGTAATCTGTATAATCTTTATATATTCTTTGAGAAGAAATAGATCATATGTCGGCACGCTTTCGTCTCTGTATCTATGACGGATATTACAATATCTTTTGTTATTCCACACTGGCGCTGTCTGTGTTCTGTACTTTCTATGTGTTGGCGTAGTTGCGAAAAAAAATCTAACGCATTATTGAAATTGATGTAGTGATCATTTAACGGTGTCATTTCGGTTTGCGATCAATATTGAGATTTTACCAGGTAACCACGATTCCAAAGCTCAAAATACGATTATTTTGATAAATAAAAATGATGATTTATATAGTTACGCAAATATTGCACAAACCAATAAATTCCTTTAAAAAAATCAGAAGAAAGTAACAAAGGTTGTTTATTTTGTAATCTATTCCAAAAAGACACCATATTGTTAATTAATGACATTTTGTCTGTAATCTTATACTTTGCCCCTTAATCATCCTGGCTGTCGGTGAACCGTTAATCTTAACTTACAAGTAAACAAAACAAAATGTGTTTATGACATTAAAAGAACTAAAAATTCTAAAAGCTACATGTATGTAGGAATACGTTTAATTCAACGTAAATGAATAACACAAAAAGGGGGCACACAAATCAATTAAAACGATTACGAAAGTGATTTTAAAAACTACACGTGTTCTTGTATAGCTTCTGGTCCGGATCATAATATGAACAATTGAAATAGAATAAGAAGATGACGTCAACCTTCAGGGACAAACTAGAATACAAAATGAACAGGCAAATCTATCATAAAACAGAATTAAATTAGGAATATAGGAAGACGGTGTCTATCTTCGAGGTCTAACACCGATCCATCGACTTTGCGTGACCCTCGCCGTAACTCAATGGACAATGATCAATAAGTCACAAACAATGGAGCGTTTATGAATTGAAATGATTAAAGAGAATCCCATGTATTTCTTATAGGTTAAAAGTTGAATGCCCTTTGTTGCCAAATACTACGAACTTAGTTAGATTCCTTGAATTGAATATGATATCTTAGGAATATCCGGTACAATATGAATCGATATAAAAACCAGAGGTCATAATCGTTGCTTATGAAAGTAGTCGGATTCCCTTTATAAATACATGACCCTTCACGCAAATAATACAGAAAGTTTCCGGTGTGTTATCTATCCAATAGATACATGTAGTCGATTTCAGGATTTAAAATCTCAGCATCCAGCCATGAAATCACAAAGATTAATATTGGCGTTTGTAAGAAAATATAAATGTTTGTAATTTTTCAAATGTTCGTTGCCAATATGATGTTATATTATTTCTTTGTTCCAAATTATTATTTTACAAAAATATGTTTTGTATATCAAATGATCTGGGTAAGTTGAGATGAATGTCTTTTTACAGTTTTAAAGATTAGTTACGGACAGCTTTCCCTGTATGTAACATGTTGTGTTTGCGTGGCTATCTAAGTTTTGGTAGTCTTCGGTATTCGTGTTGTCTCTTTGTAATTGAGATATTCATGACTTCTGTAAAGTGTTATTATTAATACAAATAATCACAGTGATTAATCAGTATTTCACCAATTTACATAGCGTTGTAATTGTTCTCGTTTAATAGTTCTAAATTGTTTGATAAATTTTGATACATCAGATGATTTTGCATAACAAATAATTTCTGCTGTCTTGGTTGATTGCTTGATCTGGCTTCATGTCCTGTTCACAGCTAAGGTTGATTAAGGACGACCTGTTATGTACGTAATGTGTTGCTGTAAATGTCTGTATGGTTTGGGTTGATATGTCCGTACTATCTTTGTAATATTGGCAGTATTTGCTCTTTCAATATTGCCTTGCTAAGTGGTGCCTTTGTCGGCATGTTTCAGTAAGGTAACACTATAAATTTGATAAAAAAAACTGATTTCCACTGCTATGGCAGGTACACATAAAGCTACTATGGAATGTTCTTTGAGACAAACTCATCTCATTTTAATCTTTATCCATTTTATTCTTGATTATTAAAATAAAAATCATGTCACGTTCTATAGTGTCAGTGTATTTGATGAATACACAATCAATCTATAGAGCTTGTTCTTTGCATCTTCATTGTACCTTCGACTTTGACAGACAGCAATGTTTACTGGGGCAAGGTTATAATGTGCATTTGTGTTACAAATTACTTTGGCGTTTTAATGGAATTATAGATCATCATACAGCCAAGGGTATTTTATTGTGAATATAGAAAATTTTTATTGGGCATTGGTTTTGAGAAATTCCTACAACCCGCGAAAGTTAGCTGCGCACAACGTAAGCAGCATACGGTATATGTATCAGAAGTCTAGGATTTTTATTTTTTCCGTGAAAGAAGAACAAACAAAACCGCACACAACAAATGTTTACCTTGTAAAGTAGAAATATTATTTTCAAAGAAAGAGTCGAACTCGATTTAGATCTTTGCACTCATAGACCTTGTCAACAAATTAAAAAGAAATACTAACAAAACGTTTAAAAGAAACGTTTCTTTTATTTTGGCGCATCCAACATTTACTCTGATCCTTTTTTTAAAATGCCTTTTTGAAACTAAAACCATCAATTCTGAAATGTATCACATTATCAATCGTGATTAAAATAATTGGATTAGATAATGGCAAGTGTAGCCAGACTTCTAACTGACAATGCCGACATTACTTTTCTTCATTAACAATGCCAAGCTTTACATTTAATTAATATGCAGCAAAAGGATATCGATTCCTACATTTACAATAGATCATTTTGTTCCATGTCTTTCTTGACTACGGGAACTATACCAAAGTATTTTTCCCAGGAATGAGCACGCAACCAAATATATGACGTCATTATGAATGTCATGTGATGTACATGGACAGGGAAATCTCACATGATACCCAATGCTAGATTTTTCTATCTCGTCCGGTCTGTCTATTTCATTACGCGGTTTTTGGCGGAATTTTACGCCATTCATGTAACAGTCCGCGCATGCGACGTCATACTCTCGAATTGATGACGTCACATGCTTCAGACAATCAATATTATTAGAAATATGTACATTCAGTATTTACCACGCATTGTTTGGTTGTTGTTTTTAATTATTAAAACAGTATGTACCGATTGATCAGCGTTTTTCTTTTATATAATCGAACTATAGTTTTACGCGGAATGATTAAATTCGAAGCGCATATTAAATGGTCAATCGGCCTTGAACCAGGAGGCCCAAGACGGGATAATTTTACTTTGAACGCGTTTATAGATGGTTTTATTATATCTTAGAGGCGCGAGAAAAAATCTATTACCCGTAAGTGATCGAGATCGGGTTATCTCAGTCTAGGGCTAAGATTGTGTAACGACTAACGACATAATACCAATCGAGGCTAACGCCTCGGTTGGGATTATGTTACAAAATCTTATCCCTAGACTAAGATAACCCTATCTCGATCACTTACAGGTAACATATTTTATTAGTCTGGCGAGGTATAGTCCCCTCGTCTTCGACTCGGAGACTATACCTGGCTAGAAAACATTATATTAGAACAGTTCGATCTAGAAAGAGCCATAATAGAATAATAATTTCATTATTATCAAAAGAAAAAAAAAACATCCGTGGTTTCCTTATTCCTTGACCAAACTGTAAATGTCGTATTTGTGTCGTTAGATTTTTGTCCCGCAAATGAATTTTGAATAGCAGGCATGTAATCTGTATAATCTTTATATATTCGATTTTTCTTTCCCTCTGCGTATTCTTTGAGAAGAAATAGATCATATGTCGGCACGCTTTCGTCTCTGTATCTATGACGGATATTACAATATCTTTTGTTATTCCACACTGGCGCTGTCTGTGATCTGTACTTTCTATGTGTTGGCGTAGTTGCGAAAAAAAATCTAACGCATTATTGAAATTGATGTAGTGATCATTCAACGGTGTCATTTCGGTTTGCGATCAATATTGAGATTTTACCAGGTAACCACGATTCCAAAGCTCAAAATACGATTATTTTGATAAATAAAAATGATGATTTATACAGTTACGCAAATATTGCACAAACCAATAAATTCCTTTAAAAAAATCAGAAGAAAGTAACAAAGGTTGTTTATTTTGTAATCTATTCCAAAAAGACACCATATTGTTAATTAATGACATTTTGTCTGTAATCTTATACTTTGCCCCTTAATCACCCTGGCTGTCGGTGAACCGTTAATCTTAACTTACAAGTAAACAAAACAAAATGTGTTTATGACATTAAAAGAACTAAAAATTCTAAAAGCTACATGTATGTAGGAATACGTTTAATTCAACGTAAATGAATAACGCAAAAAGGGGGCACACAAATCAATTAAAACGATTACGAAAGTGATTTTAAAAACTACACGTGTTCTTGTATAACTTCTGGTCCGGATCATAATATGAACAATTGAAATAGAATAAGAAGATGACGTCAACCTTCAGGGACAAACTAGAATACAAAATGAACAGGCAAATCTATCATAAAACAGAATTAAATTAGGAATATAGGAAGACGGTGTCTATCTTCGAGGTCTTACACCGATCCATCAACTTTGCGTGACCCTCGCCGTAACTCAATGGACAATGATCAATAAGTCACAAACAATTGAGCGTTTATGAATTGAAATGATTAAAGAGGATCCCATGTATTTCTTATAGGTTAAAAGTTGAATGCCCTTTGTTGCCAAATACTACGAACTTAGTTAGATTCCTTAAATTGAACATGATATCTTAGGAATATCCGGTACAATATGAATCGATATAAAAACCAGAGGTCATAATCGTTGCTTATGAAAGTACACAGGCAAAAGTCCCTTTATAAATACATGACCCTTCACGCAAATAATACAGAAAGTTTCCGGTGTGTTATCTATCCAATAGATACATGTAGTCGATTTCAGGATTTAAAATCTTAGCATCCAGCCATGAAATCACAAAGATTAATATTGGCGTTTGTAAGAAAATATAAATGTTTGTAATTTTTCAAATGTTCGTTGCCAATATGATGTTATATTATTTCTTTGTTCCAAATTATTATTTTACAAAAATATGTTTTGTATATCAAATGATCTGGGTAAGTAGGATGAATGTCTTTTTACAGTTTTAAAGATTAGTTACGGACAGCTTTCCCTGTATGTAACATGTTGTGTTTGCGTGGCTATCTAAGTTTTGGTAGTCTTCGGTATTCGTGTTGTCTCTTTGTAATTGAGATATTCATGACTTCTGTAAAGTGTTATTATTAATCAGTATTTTACTAATTCAATACATAGCGTTGTAATTGTTCTCGTTTAATAGTTCTAACTTGTTTGATAAATTTTGATACATCAGATGATTTTGCATAACAAATAATTTCTGCTGTCTTGGTTGATTGCTTGATCTGGCTTCATGTCCTGTTCACAGCTAAGGTTGATTAAGGACGACCTGTTATGTACGTAATGTGTTGCTGTAAATGTCTGTATGGTTTGGGTTGATATGTCCGTACTATCTTTGTAATATTGGCAGTATTTGCTCTTTCAATATTGCCTTGCTAAGTGGTGCCTTTGTCGGCATGTTTCAGTAAGGTAACACTATAAATTTGATAAAAAAATGATTTCCACTGCTATGGCAGGTACACATAAAGCTACTATGGAATGTTCTTTGAGACAAACTCATCTCATTTTAATCTTTATCCATTTTATTCTTGATTATTAAAATAAAAATCATGTCACGTTCTATAGTGTCAGTGTATTTGATGAATACACAATCAATCTATAGAGCTTGTTCTTTGCATCTTCATTGTACCTTCGACTTTGACAGACAGCAATGTTTACTGGGACAAGGTTATAATGTGCATTTGTGTTACAAATTACTTTGGCGTTTTAATGGAATTATAGATCATCATACAGCCAAGGGTATTTTATTGTGAATATAGAAAATTTTTATTGGGCATTGGTTTTGAGAAATTTCTACAACCCGCGAAAGTTAGCTGCCCACAAAGTAGGCAGCATGCGGTATATGTATCAGAAGTCTAGGATTTTTATTTTTTCCGTGAAAGAAGAACAAACAAAACCGCACACAACAAATGTTTACCTTGTAAAGTAGAAATATTATTTTCAAAGGAAGAGTCGAACTCGATTTAGATCGTTGCACCTATAGACCTTGTCAACAAAGTAAAAAAGAAATATAAAAAAACGTTTAAAAGAACATTTCTTTTTTTTTGGCGCATCCAACATTTACTCTTTTTTTAAATGTCTTTTTGAAACTAAAACCATCAATTCTGAAATGTATAACATTATCAATCGTGATTAAAATAATTGGATTAGATAATGGCAAGTGTAGCAAGACTTCTAACTGACAATGCCGACATTTCTTTTCTTCATTAACAATGCCAAGCTCTACATTTAATTAATATGCAGCAAAAGGATATCGATTCCTACAAGACATTTACAATCGATCATTGCCTGTTCTTATGATAGAAGATTGGAATATTTTGTTAAATCACTTTCATCATATAGTATAATGCACTGCATCGGAAACATTCTGCTTATGACAATTCAGTTTGTAAGGTAATTTGCAAAAAGAGATAATTTACAAAAAATGACACATGTCAATTTTAAAACCTATTTGCATGACAATTATATTTTTGTCGGGGAACCTTGATCGTCAAAACGGACACTTATTTATGAGTATAGTTATATATCAATAAATTTGCAACATGTATGAAAGTTTATTTTTCATTTCATTTTAAACGTTTACTGCGATCATCATATTGTTATAATCTAAGGTATTGATCATCAGTGGCTTTCTCATTCTACATTCAATAAGCGTGTGTCGCTTGTTTTATCTAATTGGATTTCTGTCGCGCCGATGATAATTTTAAGGATGTAATCGATAAGTTTTCATACTTTATGGGGTTTTTTAGTTATTATTTTTTTTTCAACATATATTTAACAACAACTATTCGTGTGTATATATCTTATGATGGATGTTTTGTCATATTTATCTAACACCAATAAATTGAAATTCATATTGGTGTGGTGTTTTTCCTTTTCTACACCAATATCAGGTCTTAGAATGAATATCTTTTGTTATATCACACGTTTATATTTTGTTCTTTCTTATATTATCAATGGATGAACGATGTGTTGTCGAAGTTGGAAACAAAAGCTAGCAAACGATTTGAATTTGGTTTAATCGATAATTTAAAAGTGCGCATGTCGTTGTACGATCAATAACGTGATACAACTGAGCTAACACGCATGGCTATCGTGATGATATTGACGAGATACCTAGTTACTGTATGGACATAAGTATATCACTTCGATCTTGTGTAGTTTTGAATTAAGTAGCTTAACGAGTCGACTGCTAGAACAAATTCTTATATTACTTACTTACCAATATCATTTCACATATGATGTTTTGTTTAATAAGTTCAAAGCTTTAGTATATATTCTAGGGTATATGTTTTCTTCATCAAAACGACGATTGATGATGTAATTAAGAAAAAAAATACCTTGGCTATATTTTCAAGAAGCAGCTCAAATAACGATCAAAATATCAGCTGAACGCATGACTATGACGGAAACGTTTCTTTTAAGCGTTTCGTTATTATTTCTGTCTGTTATGTTCGGTTTAAGTGAGAGTAGCTGTGTAGTTTCGGACATTTTACAACCCTGTGGTACGAATTCGTATTTGGACCCAACTTCAAACAATGGAATGGTCATCGGCGATTCCGTAACGAGGTCACTTTTAGAATGCGCCAACATGTGCGCGACGGACTCGTCGTGTATTGGATTCAACATTTGTCAAACCAACGCCACATCCTTTGGCTGCGAAAGACTGAATGGTTTGGTTGGCGAGTTTTCCTGTACAGATTTACAAATCCTCCCAAATTGTTCTTTTCGAATGAAGGTAAGTTTACCATATCATTGCACCTTTTCCACCTTTTTTCTTTTATGATTCTTGGTTGTAGTTTTTTCATTCAGAAATACCATTTCAGTCACGTATGCCCTTTGATCTTATTTTTGAATAGCTGAATATTTTTAACACATGTTTTCCATGTTAAAATATGAAGAAGAAAATGTTTATTGTACTTATTCAATTTCTCTTTTTATAAACAACATTTTGAAATACATAATGAATTGCAAAGCAAATATTTTTGATGCTGATTATTGTACGATTTTTGGATGAATTTCCCTTTGTGAATGTGGTCATGATTTCCGAATTTTGCATAAGGTAAATTGCAGTATTAACTTAAAACCCAAACCCATGAAGAAAAAATGTAAAAAAGAACATTTCAAAACCTGTTTGAAATTACTAATGGAATCGTTTACTTTATTTGACTTATTTCTGTATGTAGAGCTCATTCGACCCGTCGTCCTACATCCATAAGGCAGAGCAGACCCTCACAGGTAAGGTATACCTCCCATTAGCTTTCAGCCAGAAGTGCACGATATAACCAATTTTATCATTTTTCAATAATAATTAATAATTATTGCAAATGCCTTATTAAGATCATTATAACTTCACTTGTTTTCCGGGAAATTAGAAGCAGCGAAATTAATTACCACGATTTGTTATCATTAGATGAAGTGAACTATACGATTATATAATAAATCGCGAATTCAATGCGCTTGAAAATACAATAAGGCATATAAATGTGAAATTTAAGTCACGGCAGATATCGTGTTAATTATCAGTTTAGTACGAGATGTAGAATTTAAAATCAGACTCAGATATAGATGTCTTAAAATCCGTGTGTTTAGTGTCTTAAACCAATTACTGAACATGTCTACAATGCAAAGGTTACTTAGTTACTTAATGCAAATCGTATCGACTCCACTAAATATGTTGTCGTAGCGTTCACCCGTGTTAAGAGGCATCGATGCATGATAGTTAATCACATAAGATCAATAGTGTAACATGTATTCGGTCTCTTGAAGTCTCTTTTGAAATAAATCGCGCGACTGGTTCCATTACCAATACTTATGTAGAATGGCAAAAACGCACTTTTCACCATGCAAATACTTATCACCAACTCTTTGTTTGTTTTTTGGTTACTTAACGTCCTATTAACAGACACGGTCATGTGCGAGGTGCGTGTTTTGGGAAACTGTGGTATATTCGTGTTGTGTCTTCTGTTATAATGGAACTGTTGCCCTTTTTATAGTGCTTTATCACTGAAGCATGCCGCCGAAGACACCAAGCAACACACCCCACCCGGTCACATTATACTGACAACGGGCGAACCAGTCGTCCCACTCTCCACTCTCGTTATGCTGAACGCTAAGCTTGAGCAGAAGCTACCACTTTCATAGATTTTAGTGTGTCTTAGCCAGGAGACAGAACCCGGAACCTATCTCACTGGGACGGGCGCGTACAAGTTAGCAAGGAAGGAGAGACAAGATAAGATTCTAGATTTAGTCGCCTTTTACGATCATGCAGTAGGGGCAGCGGGTACAATTCTAACGCCCTACCTGCAGAGTTCATATCAACAACCATGGTAGCTATAGTGCAGCTTAGCGGAGAGAATTGGTACTAAGACAGGCAATCAAGTCTAGTATATACGTATGATACACCTGACTACATTTTCGTCACCATAGTTGCTAATGCCATTTGGAACGTTTCCAGAAGACAGACTAAGTACATGGACACGTACTCAAACCAACCTATAACTGAATAAGAGGTCGCTTTGGAGATGTAAATACGTATGATTTCTTTGTAACACAGTCATCATTGATGCATATCTACGCTGTCTCAGATTGTATGAAAAATGTAAATCTGAAAACTTCCACACCGTGTAAATGTATGTAGATCCGTCTATGACGTCTTTCTTCCTTAGAATCAGAAATGAGGTGTAATTCAACTGCCGAGTAACATATAATATCAGCAATGCTCACGGGACTGTGTCAAAGGGACGCTAGTGACAAAGAGACAGATAACAGTTTCCTACATGTAATTAAAGCATTAGAATGGAATTCCTTCTACGATGCCAACTGCCAGTAATTATTTCCTAAAATAATTAACATAATTGATCAATCAACATTTAAATCCCAACGATTGTATTAAATTTTTGTATTCCACGAAATTTGAACCCAACGAAAATTAATCATTTCACGGTATAACATAACTTAATAATTCGGGAATTGATATTCACTTCAAAATATCCTGAACACAAATGAAACTTATTATATTTTAAACATAGTTTACATTTATATATGCTCTTCAATGAGCGTTCATTTCATACGGCGAAGAAATATTTATTTTTTAGACACTCGTTTTTAAAAATTAACTTAAAGGACATTCAGTGAGTAATTTGTAATCGAGTTCATACAACACCATGTACTATAGGCGCTAGCGAAGATGGTACTTAATGATACACGTACTTTCGTCAGGCCATTGAAACAATATTATTTTTTGACACTCGTTTTTATAAATTAACTTTAAAGGGACAATTCAGTGAGGCTAATTTTGTTAAATAACCACGAAGCAAAATATGACATGAGGGTATTGTTCTACATTCCTTATGAAACAAATAACAAGAAATGTTGACAAATTTCACGACATTGTTAAGTATTTTGGTTGATACTGTTGAAATTCCAAATCGTTGATCAATACGATTAAGCAGGTACAACATGTACGCTGTACCCATAGCCGAGCCAAAGTCACGCACGTAAACAAATGCAATAAATAACCACTGAGGAGTTGATGAAATTACTTTTAGACAAGAACATGCATCTAATAAGGTAAATACACTACTCTAAGAACGCTTTGAGTAGTTCTAGACAAAAAAAAATCCTTTACTACACCGGCAAGTGACAGGGTTCGGCATACAAGACATCCGACTACTGCGAGTTTGAACATTTCACTACTGTGGGTTTTTCTGGCATATCACAGTAAAACAACAACTTATCTAATATCTTATTAGAATTGGTTTGTTTCTGATTTATGCGCAAATTTTAATGTACTCTTAGACTAAATTGTCCCTTTAACAACCTACAATTCGAAGCTAACAAGTTGAGGCCCCTATTACGTCACAACGTTTACTGACGGCAGGTCATGACGTCACAATGAAATATCAGCCAATAACATGCGCACAAGTTTGAATTACACTAGTGAAATTATACAAAATGAAATATAACAAAGGCAAGGTCGCTGGATATCGGACGGATCATGTGATAAATTAGACACCTCTTTCTCTTCAAAAATCAAAATGTTTTAATATTAAACTATATATATTATATGACTTTGAAATAAAACAAGATGTAGCGCTGTTAGGAATGATGATAGAGGAAGTTAAAAGTAATGAAACGGAAAGCATGGGATTTTGTTTATTCGTCTACCCAAATATTGTGCATAACAATTAAAATTACTGTTTATCTGATTGTAAACAATTTTAATTGTTATGCACAATTGTTTAGGATAGTAATCAATTTCATAAGCATATATATAGGATTTGGGTTTTGCTTTTATCTTAACCATGCTTGTATGGAACAATTCCTCTAAGAATATATTGTATGGGGCGCGTTAGCGCCCAGTATTAAATATATCCTCAGCGGAATTGCTCCATACAAGCATGGTTAACATAAAAGCGAAATCCAATCCCTATATTTACACTCACACGACTTTTTATTTATATTTTATGCAATAAAATCGTCTATTGAAGTAATTATTC